>NC_043002.1:92214231-92249231 GCF_006345805.1 Octopus sinensis
GAGTGAGTGAATGAGTAGTGAGTCAATGAGTGAGTTAGTAAATAATGTGAATTTCGAACACACCAGAGATCAAAAGTGAGAAACTTTTCTACAGCAATCAAAACCATTTTTGGTTCTCTTCTGCCAATTGTAATCCCACTCAAGTCAGAAGATGAATCTACATTTCTAAGCCATGGGTAGAACATATACAAATTTTTCTTAGCACAGGTGATGCTGTGTGGTAAGAATCTTGCGTCCTAACCACATGGTCCTGTTTTAGTCCCACTACGTGACACCTTGGGCAAACATCTACTATAGCCTCGCCTGACCAAAGCCTTCTGAGCCCGTCGTGTGTATATATGTGTGTGTGCGTGCGTGTATGCATGTATATCTATATATATATATATATATATATATATACATGTATGTATATGTTATATATATATATATATATACAGTATGTATATTTGTAGATATATTATATATATATATATAATATAGATATATATATAGGGGGGGGGGGTTACGAAAATAAACAAAAGACGAAGGCAGTGAAGTACAAACAAACAAATGTATTAGCATAGTGCTCAGGAATAGACATAGAAAAAGTCTTTTACGTTTCGAGCCTACGCTCTTCGACAGAAAGATACACACAAAAAAAACAAGGAGAGAAAAAAATGCGTGTAGGAGCTAACGATCTATCATAGGTCATCCCATAAGTTCTGTCCGAATTTTGAATAAAGAAAACAACTGATCAAATGTTATATTTAATTGAAATTTAATGAGCAATGTACTTTCCCTGATTATCTATGACTTCCTTCCATCTATTTACAAGCTTTTTAATCCCATTCATGTAAAACTCTTTTGGTTTCAAAGTGAAGAACTCTGAAATGTCAGTTTCGACCTCCTCCTGGCTTGCGAAAGTTATGTTCCCCAAATGATTCTGTAAACTACGAAACAAATGGTAGTCAGAAGGAGTAAGGTCGGGAGAATATGGTGGATGAGGAATTTTTTTCCCAACCAAGCTCTTCGATCTTCTGTGATGTGATCTTTGCAGTTTTGGGTCGCACATTGTCCTGATGAAACATCACTCCTTTTCAATTCACTAAAGTGGGTCTTTTTTTCTTCAAGGCTTTGTTCAAACGCTCTAATTGTTGAGTGTAAACTTGAGCATTGATTGTTGTATTAGGTGGTAACAATAAAAAGTGAATTATTCCTTTGCAATCCCACCAGATAGAGAGAAGAACCCTTTTCCCGTGAAGTTCCCTTCTCGGTTGTGGTTGAGCTTTTTCCCGTTTACCAAGCCACTGTTTACGACGTTTAACATTTCGATAAAAGATCCATTTTTCGTTACCAGTCACAAGTCTATCCAAAAAGGGTGAAATGAATTCGCGAGAATAGAGAGAAGAGCAGATGTCAACTAGGGATTTGCAGTTGTTTTCAGACAAATCATGAGGCACCCATTTTCCAAGTTTAGGAACCTTTCCAAGTTGTTGAAGATGACGATGAACAGTTGTATAGTTTGAACTAAGCTTTATTGCCAATTCTTCAACAGATAATGCAGGATTTTCTTTAAGTAATGCATGAAGAAGCTTATCATCAAACTCAACTGGATGTCCTGTTCGATCTTAATCTTCAAGGCTGAAATCTCCACTTCTGAATTTTGCAAACCATCTTCTGCAAGTTCTTTCATTCAAGCATTCTTTCCCATAAATTAAGTGTATGTTTCGAGTCGCTTTGGCTGCAGAGTTTCCTTTTTAGTACTCATAAAGCATTATGTGCCTTAAATGCTCTTTGGATACTTCCATGTTAGAAAGGGTTTTAATCAAAGAAATTTTAATTCTATTATTTTGTAAAATAATATTTAATTAGTTTAAATGTACACAAATGCATAAAAATGATTTTTAATTCCATTAGACATTCTAAAATACTATTAAATTTCATTCAGTTTCCTCCCTTCTTTCCATCAGGCTTGGAAGGCATGTAAATTGTCAGGTGTACCTTTGCTCCCCCCGATTAAAATATAAAAGAAAAAAGAAATTATATTGGTAGTTATTTTCGGTAGATATATAATATATAAATCTTTCCAGGCGTGGTTCGTAGGTACACGCGTGACTCATAGGCGCAGGCATGGTTGTGTGGCAAGACATTTCCTTCGTAACCATGGCTCTGGGTTCAATTCTGCTGCGCGGCACCTTGAACAAATGTCCTCTACTATAACCGTGTGTGGTGTGTGTGTGTGTGTGTGTGTGTGTGTGTATGCGTGTGTATGTGTACGTGTGTGTTTGTCCACCACTACCACCGCTTTACGACTAGTGCCGCTTTGTGTACATCCCCGTAAGTTAGCGGTTCGGCAAAAGAGACCGAAAGGGTAAGTACCAGGCTTAGAAAAAGCAAATACTGGGGTTTAATTGTTCGTCTAAATCAGTGGTTCTCAGCTGTGGTCCATATGGCCCTTGGTGGGTCCGTATAAAATTTTTGTCATTAAAGTTTATATGTAATGAATAGCTTATACTTCAATACACAATAAATTCCTAATAATATTGAACTATAATAGAGTTTTTAAAACATCGAATGGCTATAAAGGTCCACTAACTCAAATAGAAATCGAAAGAGTCCATAGATAATAAAAGAAATGGTTGAGAACCATTGGTCTAAACCCTTCGGGCGGTGCCCCAGCATGGCCGCACTCTAATGGTTGTAACAAGTAAAATGTAGAATATCTGTATATCTATAAAATGCAGGATGTGTATGTGTGTGTGTGTGTGTGTGTGTGTGTGTGTGTATGTGTGTGTGTGTACGGGAATGTAATTTATGTACGTCCACAAATTAGCACGCATGTCACTCCAATTTTAGGAGGACATTTGTCAGAATCCTAGCTGGGTTTTGTCAATTTATTTTCCCCGAGGCACCCGCGGATAGCGGTAAAAATTGATTTTCAACGTAACTTTTACCACTTTTGAAGTTTGCTAACTTAGGTTAAGTACCCTTCTTGCCATAGCAAAGTGAAAGTGTGTGTGTGTGTGAGAGGAAGAGAGAGAAGTTGTGTGTTGATGTATGTGTGTGCGCGAGGGAGAGAGAGAAGTCGTGTGTTGATGTATGTGTGCGTATGTGAGGGAGAGAGAGAAGTTGTGTGTTGATGTATGTGAAGGAGGGAGAGAGAGTTTGACAGCGTCTAACAAAAAAATGTAAAGAGAAAATGTGTGTAAGGGAGAGTTTGACAGTGTTCATCAAACATACAAATGTATTTTTTTTCTTAAACATGAGATATAGTATTCAAATTTAGGATGTTTTTGAACGACACTATATTTTATAATCAGATTATATAAATTTTCTCACACAACAATTAAAATATATTTATTTTAAATCACTTATTTATCTATATCTATAAAAGGCAGGATGTGTGTGTGTCTGTATGTGTACGTTAATGTATATTATGCACGTCCACAAATTAGCACGTATGTCGCTCCACCTTTAGCAGGACATTGGTCACGACCATGGCTGTGTTTTTGTAACTTATTTTCCCCGAGGCACCCGCGGATAGCGGTAAAAATCGATTTTCAACCATAACTTTTACCAATTTCCATGTCGGTGAAATCCGTAAATTTGCTAACATGAGTTAAGTCCTCTGTCTAGCAATGACCAAAAAGAAAAACAAGGGGTAAATTTTTAGATTAACACCCGCACGATTTTCACTAAGAAAAAAAAGCTCGGATTTTTTGCGTGGAAATCAAGTATCTTGACCGCCTAATATGCTGCAAATCCCTAATTTTGGTTCGGAAAAAAAGGGAAGAAGGTGGGGGAGGGGACCCCTCCCCCATCCCGGAATCATTGGCTTTTTTTTTCATTGAATGAATCCCTGTGGGGTCCAAAAAATGGGATGGGGTGAGGTGAAAGCCACGGAAATTTTACTCACTCCCAACATTTTACAGAAATAAATTTTGCAGAGTGAATTATATGGTTCGTTATTAAATATTACATATATATATATAAATATTATATATATATATATAATATATAATATATATATATATATATATATATATATATATATATATATATATATATAGTTAATCCAAACAGAAAACACAACAACGCGAGGACGTGGAACAAATATAGTATTTTGGACGCTCAGGAAAGAAGGGAAGAAGGAGGGTTTAACGTTTCGAGCGGAGCTCTTCGTCGAAACATAGGAGAAGGGAAGACAGAGGGAAAAAAATCGCCAACGGTACACACGAGTTCTATATATATATATATATAATATATAGTAGAAATGTGACATTGATATTGTGTATGTATATATATATATATATATATATATATATATATACTATATATATATATATACTATATATATATAGTATATAACATATATATCTATATATAATATCGTGCAAACCTTCAACACAGCAGCTTCTCCAATGCATATCTTCGATACAGCTTTGACTGATAATACCCCTAGGATGGGTTAGGACTAGATCGGGATTAATTGCTGCCTTTTGGAGGCTCTCGAGCCCCCTTTCGCTAGGTTAGCGTAGGCTTAGGTTAAGGCTTAGTTTTGATCCGAACATAACCTCTTCTGACATAGAAGATCGGAAGCCCTTTTGGGCGTTCTATTTTCTGTGCCGGAAGGGTTCCCAACCCATGGGCCAAGGGGGGTTTGATGATGAGGTGGTGGTTTCGAAAAGGCCGGCATGTGAAACCTGATCACCTCTTCCGATTAAAACTCCCAACCCATGCGTTCCCGTCGCGACACTGATTCTGCAGAATTGTGTTGGGTGTGAAAACTAACTTTAAAGTATAAATATATATATATTTTTGAATCAGCAATGTTGTGTTCTGTGAAGTCCTATTTGAGGTGAAAAATCAATGAACTGATTCCTTATGGGGTTTTCCATTCAATCAGGATGAAAAATCGATAAGCTGATTCCTTATAGGATTTCCCACTAAAATTGCTACACCCCATTTTCAACCATAACTTACCAGTTTTGACGTATTTTGTTCAAACTCGATGCCGGCATTACTTAGGACCCATGGGATTTTTTAATGCCTTAAGTTCTCCATAAAAAAAGAAAGAAAAAGAAACAATCGATGAGTGGAAAGTTCGATAAACCGATTCCTAATGGGATTTCCCAGTCAAATTGTCTGCAACCCATTTTCAACCAAACATTTACCAATTTCAACGGATTTCGCTCAAATTCACGTCGGTGTTACTTAATTTGGTTTGAAACAAAGCGCTTGATTAGCTTAATAATCCTAACTTAATCTAGCTATACTGCTAGTAATAGAAAAGATTTCAATCCATTTGGTAACTTCTATTGGCGAGAGAGAGAAGAACCATTTACCCAGCTTACAACCGAAGCCACATTACATTACATTTCTTCCTCTTACCTCCGCTTTCATACGAAGAGCTAGGAACCGGAACGTTAGATTCTTCAAGCCTCACATTAATTAAACTTAGCAAACTTGTTAATAATCTCACTTATGGTTTATAGACCAGTTCTTAACATAGTCGAGCCATCTCGTGTTTCTTCAGATTTCATTTACATTACATGAATATAATATATATTTATGAATATGTAGAAATGTCAGACAGTTTCATAATTGCGATTTACAGTCCGAAAATATCGCGTCATATCACACCACATATATGTAT
Organism: Octopus sinensis; assembly: GCF_006345805.1. NCBI lineage: Eukaryota > Metazoa > Mollusca > Cephalopoda > Octopoda > Octopodidae > Octopus > Octopus sinensis. The sequence goes on from NC_043002.1 coordinate 92,219,867, forward strand.
GTATATATGTTTGTTTGTTTGTATATATGTATGTTATATATGTATGTGTGTATAAATGACAAATGAACGAGTAATGTTTAGTTTATTAGTCTATATCAATGTTGTATACACAACAGTATACATGAATTCTAAAGAGATATAAATGAGCATGACACATAAATCAGGTTTTATGTATTCGCTTAGGAGTTGCAGTAACGAATCTATACGTGTGTCTCAGTGCTTGTGTGCATGTACGTGTGTGTGTGATTTGACTTACAGTATATGTGTGTGTGATATGACTTACAGTGTGTGTGTGAGGTGGTTTTGTGCGGCAGTAGAGATTGGCTCGTCTGAGATAGCGCAAAATTTGGCCAGCAACATTGGAGAAGATATTGAATAGGACAACCCAATGCAGTACCGGCTAGCCAGACAGTTACGTGCGATACTTCAATGACTGAAAGATCGATGAGGTCTGCTGTACAGGTGATGATCTTCCGGTTTTGGAAAAGAGAAGCTTCTCTGGTGCTATTTTACGCACTAGAAGCACACACCACACACACACACACACACACACACACACACACACATGGCTGTGAGGTAAGAAGCATGCTTCCCGATCCACATGGTTTCAGGTTCAGTTCTACTGCGTGGAACCTTGGCCAAGTGTCTTCTCCTAAAGCCTCGGACCGACCAAATCCTTGTGAGTGGATTTGGTAGACGGAAACTGAAAGAAACCCGTCGTATATGTACAGTGTATGTGTGTGTGTGTGTGTGTGTGTGTGTGTGTGTGTGTGTGTGTATGTGTTTGTCCTCTCACCATCACTTGACAACCGATGCTGGTGAGTTTACGGCACCGTAACTTAGCGATTCGGCAAAAGAGACCGATAAAATAGGTACTCGGCTTAAAAAGAATAAGTGTTGTGGTCGATTTGTTCGACTAAAGGCGGTGCTCCAGCGTGGCCGCAGCCAAATGACTGAAACAAGAATGAAAGTATATATATATATATAGCGGGGGGGGGGATTCCTTCAGTCTCTATCTATGAAATCCACTCATAAGGCTTTGATCGACCCGGGGCTATAATATAGAGAACATTTGCCGCATTGTGTGGCTGAACCCAAGACCAGAAGCTTTTTACTCAGAGAGGCACGCCTGCGCTTATTGAAATGTTAAAGTCGTCGTACATTGTTCAATATTTAAAACTTCAGTTATTCAGTTAAGGTTCGGGCTGGCAGAATCGTTAAGCACGCCGGGTAAAATGCTCAGCGGCATTTCGTCCCCCCTTTACATTCGACGTTTGAATTTCGCTGAGGTCGACTTTATCTTTTGTCCTATCGGGATCGGTAAAATAAGTACCAACTGAATAATGGGGTCGATGTAATCGACTTACCCTCTCCTCCGAACATGCTGGACTTGTGCCAAAGTTTGAAACCAATATTTAAAATTCAGCGATTGTTATGAGGAAGATTTGACTGCAATTCTTTACACATCACAGGACTACATATAATTTCCTTCGATATATAGTTTCTTCCTCTATTTCGTTAAGCATATCTGTAATCATAGATACAAATTAAATCATAGATCAGTTGAATAAAGGAGATCTTATAACTTCTTTTACTGATAGGTGAAAGTAAATCATATATATAATATATAATATATAATGATCTTTTCAGTTTGAACGACAGTTTTTTCTAGCGGTGTCATATGAAATTGTCACCCACAATTATGACCCAAAATCTTTCTATTGCATTTCAAGCTCCCTAACCACAGAGCCCTGCCTGCGCCTATTGTATATTTTTGATAGTAATACAAGTAATATAAATGGTAACTCAGTATGGACGTCGAACTGGCTGATACGTCAGCTTGTTAACTGAAACAATTTGTTATTAAGGCGGTGAGTTACCGTTTTTTACGTTCTGAGTTCAAATTCCGTCGAGGTCGACTTTGCCTTCCATACTTTCGGGCTTGATAAAATAAGTACCAGTCGAACACTGGGGTCAATGTAATCGACTTCTTCCCTCCTCCGAACTGGCTAACCTTGTTGTCAGAATTTGAAACCAATAAGGCGGTGAGCTGGCAGAATCGTTAGTACGCTGGTCAAAATGCTTACGTTCTGAGTTCAAATTTTATCGAGGTCGCCTTTACCTTCCATCCTTTCGGGCTTGATACAATAAATACCAGTCAACAACTTAGGTCGATGTAATCGACTTACCCACTCCCCCGAAATTTCTGGCCCTCTGGCAGAATTTTAAATCAATATTAATGGTAACTCTAACCATTTAGTTATACAAAAGTTATATAGTTATATAGGCGTAGGAGTGGCTGTGTGGTAAGTAGCTTTCTTACCAACCACATGGTTCCGGGTTCAGTCTCACTGCGTGGCACCTTGGCCAAGTATCTTCTAGTATAGCCTCGGGCCGACCAAAGCTTTGTGAGTGGATTTGGTAGACCGTCGTATAAATGTGTATATATTTGTGTGTGTGTGTGTGTGTGTGTGTGTTTGCGTGTCTGTGTGTCTGTGTTTGTCCCCCAAACATCGCTTGACAACCGATGCTGGTATGTTTACGTCCCCGTAATCTAGCGGTTCGGCAAAAGTGTCCGTTAGAATGAATAACTAGGCTTACAAAGAATAAGTCCTGGGGTCGATTTGCTCGGCTAAAGGCGGTGCTCCAGCATGGCCGCAGTCACATGAGTGAAACAAGTAAAAGAGTAAAATGAGTGAAGAGTGATAAAGCAAGCATACAGCAAGACGTTTCTGTCCATTCTTTGAGATTCACCGTTGAAGACATTTACCTGGAACACGATATGCACGGTTTCAAGTTGAACTTCAGCCATGTTGATCAATTAAGTTTAAGAGCTACGTCTCTCCTGCCACTCATCCACAGAATAAAACGATGAAGTGAATGCGGTACCATGTATATATATATGTGTGTGTGTGTGTGTGTGTGTGTGTGTGTGTGTGTGTGTGAATGTGTGTGCGTGTGTTTGTATGTATGTGTGTGTGCGTGCGCGCATGTGTGTATGTATACACACATACTTATAAATAATTCAGGTACGCGGTAATAAAGAAAATAACATATGCGAAACAAAATTATTTTTTTTAGTTGGAGGAATGAACTAAATACGTTATCGTTAATTGTTGACGACTCTCAAAAGCAATAAATAAATAAAGAAATAAATCGATAAAAAAATAGATAAATCTTTATATATAAAAGTCAAGTTGTGATTCTGTCTCCTACGATTTAGATTCCTAACTACTCCCACATTTTGCGGTGCAGTTTAACCAAAACCGGGTATCTTATAGTCGTGATTCATATCGAGCCCTTCTGGGTATTAGCGCGCGTCTACGATGAGTCTACGATTTAGAAAAAATTTTACCAACATTTTTTTCCATTTTAATGCATTTTTTTCGCTATTATATAAGGGAAGTAACTCTCTAAAAATGTCTACGATGAGTCAACGATTTAAAAAAAAAATTACCATCATTTTTTTCCATTTTTAATGCATTTTTGCTATTTTTTGGCTATAACTCTCTAAAAATGCTTATATAGTTATTTCCCTTACAAACCCGAGCAACGCCGGGCGATACTGCTAGTAAAATATAAAATAATGAAAATAATAAAAAGAGAAAATTTCAAAAATTTAATTGATTTCGGTACAAATGTCGCAAACAATAAGACATTGGTCCTTTCAGGAAACCCTGAGAGGACTCTACATATTAGTAAAGCATCCCTAAGACAAAATATCTCGGAGCTGCATTCACGAAAGATAGGAAGCAGCAGGGTGGCCTGGATACTGGAATTGCAAGCGCCGGGTTCAGTAATAAGCCTGCTCTAATATTCACTCCTTAGCGAAAAGCCAAATTTACTATCTTCAATTCAGTTTTCGTGCCTATCCTCCCCTCTGGTTACGAGGTCGAGGGTTCTTGTTCAAAGGAACAGTCTGCTTGTGAAATTAACCTGCAAGTGGCTGAGCATTCCTCAGACATGCGTACCCTTAACGTAGTTCTCAGGAAGATTCAGCGTGAAACAGAATGTGACAAAGTTGGCCCTTTTTGAATTACAGGTATAATTCATTTTTTCCCGCTGAATGGACTGGAGCAACGTAAAAATAAAGTGTATTGCCCAAAGGCACGACGCGCCTCCGGGAATCGAACTCAAGACCTTAGGATCGTGAGCCGAATACTCCTCACTCTAAGCCACGCGTCTTCACTCTAATGACTGAAAAAGTACGATTGCGAATCCAAGGAGCAGAAATGAAGGATCTCGACTGGGCGCATAGCTCAGAGAATCGCTTTAGGCCGATTCTCCACACTGGGAGTCCACAGCTCCGGTTAGAATGTTGCCGGGAAGGATCGATCGCAAGTAAAATTTTCCAAGACGAGCCAACCGAGTAAATCTGTGCGTAGACCAAGAGTGAGTCGGTTGGATAACACTGTGTAACAACATATTTATTTATTTATTTATTTATTTATTTATTTATTATCTTTGGTCAGTAAGTGTTATTTCTTATTTGTTTCTATCTAGAAATCAAAGGAAATGACTGCTATTCCCTTCAAACTTTGCTTTTGTGACCTGCACATCAACGTTTTCAAACTGACCTATTTTCCATTATGTTTCAGACAGATTCAGCATTGAGTTGTTCCAGAAGTAGAAATATTGTAATAGCAAATATTCTACACAATACCTATTTCTTTACTACCCACAAGGGGCTAAACACAGAGAGGACAAACAAGGACAGACAAACGGATTAAGTCGATTATATCGACCCCAGTGCGTAACTGGTACTTATTTAATCGACCCCGAAAGAATGAAAGCAAAGTCGACCTCGGCGGAATTTGAACTCAGAATGCAACGGCAGACGAAATACGGCTACGCATTGTCAGTTGCTTAACCTAAACCACTTGAACATGTCCCTTAGCGGCTGACAATATGCATCTTTGATGAGGAACAGGGGTAGTGGAAGAGCATCATAGCTATGTGTTGAGAGGAATTCTTTCGGGTTTGAATAAATATTGTAACAAAAACAAACTTTGAAGGAAATATTAGCCAGTTTTCATATTTTGTAGGGGCAAGCAAATAGGGAATAACACTTGTTACCCAAAGACAAAAATCGTGTTACATTGTGTAATATAGTCTCTGTCGATCACGATTAAGGAATCAGTAGGAAAGTATGATAACGGCTGATTCTAAGGAGTCTCCTGAGAGTTCGAACCCCACGACCCTCCCATGAATAATGTTCGGCCAAAATTGGAAGGATGACTGGACGGTTAGGGTATCATTGTTCATTGTTCGTAGGCAAAGTGCAAGTCATGGATGTTTTGGGCTTATCTATCCTCATCAGTGAATCATAGTTTTCTTTGGCCTATACGTACTGTTGACAGATTTGACACAGAAAAAAAAAATTAACGAAACATTTTTTGCATAAATAAAAAAAGATTGAGCTAAGAGAAGTACCAGAAAGAGTCAAAAACAACATTTTTTACAAAATAATTTGCACATATAAATGAATTTTTCTGTAAATTATTCTTATTTCTTGAGATAATCTCATTTGATCGAAATTTACATTGAATTTCTATTGCATTTCGCAAACTACAAGGTAGATTTCAATTCATCGAGAAAAGATTTTGTCTGTCATTTAGTACATCACAACCTACCTGAATTACATAAATTCATATCATTGACCCAGTTGAGTTATTTCCCTTAGGTAACTAGGACAGTGTTTGTCATTAAACCTGTTTCTCTAAACCGTTTTTTTTTTCTTCTTCTTTTTTACTTCGGAAAAACAAATAAATTGTCCACTGACTGAACAGGCTTCAGAATGTTATAACGACTGATAAGGTAAAATAAAGGCGGCGAGCTGGCAGAAACGTTAGCACGCCGGGCGAAATACTGAGCGGTATTTCGTCTGCGGTTACGTTCTGAGTTCAAATTCCGCCGAGGCCGACTTTGCCTTTCATCCTTTAGGGGTCGATAAATTAAGTACCAGATGAATACTGGGGTCGATGTAATCGACTTAATACCTATGTGTGTCCTTGTTTGTCCCCTCTGTGTTTAGCCCCTTGTGGGTAATAAAGAAATAGGTATTTCGTCTGCGGTTACGTTCTGAGTTCAAATTCCGCCGAGGTCGACTTTGCTTTCATCCTTTAGGGGTCGATAATTAAGTACCAGATGAATACTGGGGTCGATGTAATCGACTTAATACCTATGTCTGTCCTTGTTTGTCCCCTCTATGTTTAGCCCCTTGTGGTAATAAAGAAATAGGTATGCTAAAGACACGTCCGGTGCTGTCGTGTTAACTAAGATAACATGTAAATTCAATTTTCGGTTACTGTAATTCAAAACTGCATGAAATTATCTCCCCTTTTCTGTCAGACTCCCTGACAGCTGCTGTTATTGTTATCTTTTTATTTTCTTCTTATCTGCAAGGCAAATATAAAATTCATTAGGAAAATTTGGTATATCATTCAGTACATGATGCTGTTTGAGGTTCGGCGCATCAAACAATAAGCCCAACGTTTCCCCCTGCGTGTCGTGAAAGGCAAGTAACTATAGGAGGTTGAGGTAGAATTTGCACTCCGACTTCGTAAAACCCTCTGTGTTTAGCGGCGAGCTGGCAGAAACGTTAGCACGCCGGGCGAAATGCTTAGCGGTATTTCGTCTGCGTTACGTTGTGAGTTCAAATTCCGCCGAGGCCGACTTTGCCTTTCATCCTTTCGGGGTCGATAAATTAAGTACCAGTTAAGCACTGGTGTCGATGTGATCGACTTAATACCTATGTCTGTCCATGTTTGTCCTCTCTATGTTTAGCCCCTTGTGGGTAATAAAGAAATAGGTATTTCGTCTGCGTTACGTTGTGAGTTCAAATTCCGCCGAGGTCGACTTTGCCTTTCATCCTTACAGAGTCGATAAATTAAGTACCAGTTATGCACTGGGTCGATATAATCGACTAAATCCGTTTGTCTGTCCTTGTTTGTCCTCTCTGTGTTTAGCCCCTTGAGGGTAATAAAGAAATAGGAACAATTACCCAAACAGACCCATGGTTTGGATGGAGAGTTGTCGCCTGAGTCGTGCAAGGGTGTCAGTTGTGGATGCAGCGACGCGCTGCTACTACGACTATTCATTATATCTCTACCAACTTTAAGTGTGTATATGGGTGTGCGTGAAGGGCACGCTTGCGTATGTCAGCATGTGTCTGTGTGTGTCCGTATGTGCCCGCGTGTGCATGTGGTTATATAGACTTATATGTATGCATGTGTTTGTGAGTGTGTATGCTACACACACACACCCGCACGCATACAGGCATATATACATATATACATACATACATATACACACACATATATGTATATATAGATATATATGTGTGTGTATATGTATGCGTATATATATATATATATATATATGTTAATAAAATAGAACATATGCATATATATAAACATATATGTACGTACCTACCTCTACATGTACATATACACGCATATATGTGTACAGGACACCAAAAAGACGTCGAACACATAGAGAGACGAAAAACATAGACACAAACCAAGGAACAAGACAAGCAAAAAAAGAGATACAGGACAATAAGCACAACGAAAAATCCCCTTCTTCAGTCGCTAAGGTTTCATCTACTAAACGTTTCGAAGGATAATATATATATATATATGTGTGCATGTGTTTATGAGTGTGTATGTATGTATGTGTATATATACATGTGTGTGCGTGTATATATATATGTGTATGTGCATATTTATATATATATGTGTAAGTTTCTAAGTTTTATATACACATGTATATGTATGTATATGCATATATATATGTATGTATATATATATATGTGTGTGTGTGTGTATATATGTATGTATATATCTGTATTTATATATATACATACATACATACATACATACATACGCATCATATATACATATATGTTATATATATATATATATATATATTACATGTGTATGAATACGTGCGTTGTGAATGTGTATGCTATATATATATATATATATATATATATAATATATATATACAGACAGACAGACGTTTGTAACACTTGACACATATACAACATATTCTAATTGTTTATTCAAAAATTCAGGTTAAAGTTATTTCTATTTCCTTGAATGAAACTCCACCCATTTCTCAAAGTCGGTATTGTACTCCTTCTTTTCCCACCATTTTCTACTCTCTTCCTCATTTTTGCACTTGTACTCTACACCTCCTCCCCCCATTCTCCTCCTCCCTCCTCTTCCTCCCACTCCTCTGCCTTACACTCGAACATAAATACCCATAATATACCCATGTACGTACATAGACACGCGTATAAAAAGTATATACACACACCACACACACACACACACCTACCTACGTAATACACACACAGTTATATATATATATTTATTCATTTCTCTCACGTACACACACACCCTCGTACGCACAGACAGACAGATAGATAGATAGATAGATAGATAGATCATTCTGTTCCTGTTCTCTGCTATCTCATGCATTTCACACACACGCACTTTCTCTATCCCCTCTCTCTCTTTCTCTCTCTCTCTCTCTCCTTCTCTCTACCATGCGCGCGCACATAAGCACGCACTCATACGCGAATACACAGCCGTTATTCTTATTGGAGAACAACTAGGACAAGGTGACGTGCAAGGCGGCGAGTTTCGCTCAGAAACGAGCCGAAAGGAAGTTATTCATGAAAGATGGAGAAGCGGCGAACACCGACTTCGTCATCAATGACCGCCTGAGGGTCGTGTGCCTCTTATGTTTTGCCCCAATCCACGTCTGAAGAGGCTGGAGCAACTGCTTTCTGCGCTTTACGAATAGGACGCGTTCTACTGTTCCCGTGTTCCACTTGTTGACAATAGCCGCCGCTTGGAGACTTGTCATATCATGGCTGGCGATGCGAAAGTACGTGTTGAGACTACGTACAATCTTTATTAAGATGTCTCAACTGATGCAGCCAGTTGTTGGGTACCATTTCGCAGTCATTCGTCGCCACTGCTCTCTGTTCTCTGTCATGTGCATCAGGTTCGCTGTGATTTGACTTGTCCAGTCCTTTGGACAGTTGGACTTTCTCTGTTTACCTCTCTTTCGCTCTCCCTAAATTGTACCCTGGAGAATGGTTTTGGAGAGGGAGTTATCACAGGATACATGACCAATACGTACGATACCACTAATAATTCCTTAATGGCGTGACCCCATTTTTTTAGACTAGTTTTTCCATAGCTTGTTTCTGTGATAAAGCTACCTTTCTGGGCCAAGCAAAAACTAAGACAGGGCGTTGACATCTTGAATGCTATCAAACGCTAACAGACAGTTAGAAACTGTCGAACAATGAGTTCGGTTGCAGACTTCAGTTTTATAGAAGACTAGTGGCGGGCAAAACGAGACGACATTCTTGGAGAAACTCTGGGCGTCGAAGGAAATTATTTGGCTGGTTTAATTCATATGGCTTTCAGGCCACAGCCCATAGATAGTTTCCAGAAATACCTGACCTGGCAGTATTACTGGAGCGCATTGCCAGTTCGAGATATAACGTTAGCTGAACTTATCCAAGATGCACGCGGAATGACGATATCGTTTTGTTCGTATTTGTCCAGTTCACGAGGAGAGCTTATCTGTGGTGTTGTGCTGAACTGCTGCAGTAATGTGTGGAACTGAACCGGTTAAAAGCTGAGTCCATTGAGATCATTCTGTCACCTTTCTTTGATCGAAAAGGACTGATATCCTTTATCGGTCTGGTGACTTAGACGAAAGAGGTTGCGTAGTGGACGAGAATAAAATCGCTGAAGAACGATACCTTTCTCTTTGGTCAAGTCCTCGTCAACTTTTGCAGGTCATTTGAAAATGAAAATGAGTGGTGAGAGGGAAGTGCTGCCATAGCAGATTTGTTGAAAAGTGGATGAGAGTAGTGAGCATAGCCCCAGCGAACGAGCTGAATGAGAGCAGGCCCGTTTAATCGAAGATTGGAGAAAGAAAACAGGGAGAGAACCTTAGTGACTTAGGCTTTTTGTGGGGTATCCACGATTAGAACTCGGACGTCATTTACACCGTCCTTTCGAGAAATTTTTCTCTGATATTTCTTTCTTTTCTGTTATTTCCGTTTATTATATGTGTTTTATGCCGTCCTCTACTCTGTACCAACCTTGATTTTCTTATCAACTTTTCAGGTTGATAAAGTAAACATTATTACTATAATTATAGCCTAGTGGTTAGGGTGTTTGTTGAACTCTCGATCACGGGATCATAGTTTCAGTTCCTAGACCTGGTGGTGTGTTGTATTCTTGAGCAAAACACTTCATCTCACGTTGCTCTGCGATCACTTCGATTCCTGATGCATGGTACACTGTGCATCTGTACATTATTATTATTATTATTATTATTATTATTATTATTATTATTATTATTATTATTATTATTATTATTTTAATTATTATTATTATTATTATTATCATCATCATCATCATCATCATCATCATCTAAGGCGGCGAGCTGGCAGAATAGTTAGCATGCCAGGCAAAAAGCTTATCGGCATTTCGTCCGTCTTTACGTTCTAAGTTCGAATTCCATCGAAGTCGACTTTGCCTTTCATCTTTTGAGGAACGATAAAATAAGTACCAGTTGAACACTGGTTCGATGTAATCGACTCATCCCCTTCCCCAGAATTGCTGCCCTTGTGGAAAATGTACTAGTAGTAGTAGAAGTAGTAGCCCTTCTGTGTTTTAAAATTAAAAATAGTAAAACACTTCTTGAAGAAATGTATCGTGACTCGCGTTGTTCCCTTTTCAAAATGGAGGATGCATTGCATATTGTCGTCCTAGATAGGGGGAAAAGATTAAATGGAATGTTTTTGATCCAAGATCTGCTCGATTAAGGCTAGCACGTGGTTAAACAATAGCAGTTTGCATATGTTGTTTGCATATATTCATATACAAAAACAGTTTCATACGGACAAGTACACGCATACACAGACACGTACACACACACACATATTTGTGTATGCATATGTGTATATACTCAACCAGTGATACCATCATGTGTGCATGTTTGTATGTGTGTGTATGTGTGTGTGTGCGTGTGTGAGTCTGTGTGTGTGTGCGTGTTTGTGAGAGTCCTTGTGAGTGATACACACACAAACATACACACACTACGCACACACATAAAGAGACCCTCTTCTGATATATACCTGTAGCTCACACCTTTATATACATGCCCAAAAGTTATTCTTGCCTATCAAGACATACTCCCTTTTACTCTGTTACCTGTTTCAGTCATTTGACTGCGGCCATGCTGGAGCACCACCTTTAGTCGAACAGATTAACCCCAAGACTTATTCTTTATAAGCCTAGTACTTGTTCTATCGTTCTTTTTTGCCGAACCGCTAAGTTACGGGGACGTAAACACACCAGCATCGGTTGTCAAGCGATGTTGGGGTGGGGGACAAACACAGACAAGCAAATACACACATAATACATATACATATATATGACAGGCTTCTTTCAGTTTCCGTCTACCAAATCCACTCACAAGGCTTTGGTCGGCCTGAGGCTATAGTAGAAGACACTTACCCAAGGTGCCACGCAGTGGGACTGAACCCGGAACCATGTGGCTGGTAAGCAAGCTACTTACCACACAGCCACTCCTTTCTTTTGCAATTAGAATTTTATCCTCTAATCAAAAAACTTGAATCACCGTAGAGAACAAGAAGATGTATTTTCCTGCTGAAAATTACCACTAAATAAGAATAACACACGTGATCTGATTTGCCAATGAAATATAGAAACCGGTAGGCCCACTTGATGAAGGAAACTTTTCATTACAATACATCATTCTTTTCTATAATAGGTACAAGGACCGAAATTTCGGAGGAGGGGCCAGTCGATTAGATCGACCCCAGTACGCAACTGGTGCTTAATTTATCGACCCCGAAGGATTAAAAGCAAAGTCGACCTCGGCGGAATTTGAACTCAGAATGTAAAAACAGATGAAATAACGCTAGGCATTTCGCTCGGCGTGCTAACGTTTCTGCCAGCTCTCCACTTGAATAATCGAGTAACAATGATATTATTATTATTATTACTATTTCCCTAAAATCTCATGTTAGTGATGATGGCTATTTTGAGGTACAACTGAGGGCAGCTTGAACACTAGGGGAGAAAGTGGGGCAGCTTGGACTAAGCTTTTGCAAGATATCTTTGTCTCTTGTACAATCTTAGTAGTTATTCTCTTTATCAATTATGCGCTTTTTTTACGCATTCTTACCTATCATATTTCTTGTATATATATATATATATATATATATATCATTGGCATCATCGTCTTACCGTCGTCTCGAGTGTTTACGAAAATAAACTTCTTGAATGGCCATTTCAAAATATGAGAGTAAACAAAAATTGCTTGTTTGTGTGTGTCTGTGATGCGGGGTGCGTAATATATATATATATATATACATTGGCCTGCTCGCTTAGCCAGCGGGGTGGCGTCATTCAAAGGCTAAAACAATGCGAACGCATTGTGACCAGCGATGTGTAAAAACATCTGATGGTCTGGTCGGTCACGTGATCACGTGATATATATATATATATATATATATATATACATACATATTACATATATACAATCATCACCATCATCATCATCATCATCATCGCTATCTTATCTTCGCTTAGCATGAAATAGAACGGGTTATTTCTGTATCACTGTATTAGGGTCTATCCGCTTAGCTACCATTTACAAGACGCAGTACTACGGTGCACCTAATCTAAGTCCACAATACACGTGCGTATGCACACACACACAAACACACACGCACACACACACACATACACACACACACACACACAAACACACACACAGACATAAGAATATACAGAAAACCCCTAGCTCATACGCGTATTACAAATACAATCTGTAAGCGGAACAGTACAAAACTGCAAGAATTTCTCAAATTCAATGTATAACGTTTTTTTTATTTATTACCTCCGCCTTAGCGAAGGCCGAGGTATTGTTTTCAGTCATTTTTATATGTTTGCCCGTGGACAAGATATCTCAAGAATCGCTGGATGGATTCGGATGAAACTTTCAAGAATGCTTGACCTCGTGACTGGCACGAACTGATTAGATTTGGGGATCGATCCGGTATCAGATAAGGATTCAGGATTATTTTTTCCTGTTTTTTTTTTATTTTTACTTAAGCTTTGAGAGCGGTCGAGTTCATTTTTAGTATTCTCATTTGTGAGAGCAGTCGAGTTTATTTCAGATATTCTCATTTTAAAAATCATCTTTTGACTAATCGTTGAGAAGACGTTGACGGAGGTTTGTGCTCTCTGAGTGCTCTTGTTTTAATTATTATTATTATCTACATTACAATAGAACCTTTTGCCTTTGTTAGAAACTAGCCCCCTCATAACTTCAAATAATTAAAAACAGAAGAGAATATATATATTTCTTTAGTGCCCACAAGGAGCTAAACATAGAGGGGACAAACAAGGACAGACAAAGGAATTAAGTCGATTACAACGACCCCAGTTGCGAAACTGGTACTTTATTTATCGACCCCGAAAGGATGAAAGGTAAAGTCGACCCGGCGGAATTTGAACTCAGAACGTAACGGCAGACGAAATACGGCTACGCATTTCGCCCGGCGTGCTAACGTGTCTGCCAGCTCGCCGCCTTGAAGAGAATATATAGACAGAAGAGAATATATAACAGAAGAGAATATATAGACAGACATACAGAGGGACGGACGGACAGACGGATAGACGTACAGACAGACAGATGTTCGGACAGATGGAAAGAGAGACAAATAGACAGACATACGTATGTAAACTAAGACAAGCCTACATATATTTCAGTCAGTAATGACCCAAGCCATGTTTAAATCACCTACGGGCGAAGTATTTTGAAACAAATTTAAGAATACCATAGACGAATGATGATTTGCTCGGTGATTTTGTTTAAAGTGAAAAACACTTGTGTACTGCCAACGTCTCTAAGGCTGGAGAAGAAATGCCTGTCGCAAAGTGTGTTTCGTAAAAGATGGAAGTCTATAGCAAGTATGTTGCGAGTGAAAGAACCTGTTTAATCGAGAATGTAGAAAAGGAGAAATCAGAGTCTTCAGTGTGAGTATGTGGTTTGTGGGGTCAACTACGTCCTCCGCTTCATTTTTTGTTAATCACTCATTCTCATTTACTTGTATATATTTTAATTGTTTGTTTATTCATGTTTCGTCTCATTCGATACCCTGACCCCAACGTTTGTTTTGTCCCCTCTTTTTCTCAACCTTATGGTGAATAAAGAAATACTCTCTCTCTCCCTCTCTCTCTCATCCATGGCCATCTTCATTCAATCCAGTGGTAAGACCAGGTCAAGACGAATTGGGATGGAGACGGAGACAGTGAACGATCAAGGTGTTTTATTTGTCTCATTTTGCTCTCTGAATTCCTTAATGCATTGCAGCAGCCGCCCGCTTCTCCATTGAACCGTGACATTTCTTTCGCAGAGTCAGTTGGATCAAGTCTTCACCTGCATAGGCAGACAAGCCTTAATATGCTAATTAACACATAGCCGGGGACCCTGACAGGTGTTATACTGCACCACTCCAGATCAGAGTAGACGTGGAAACAACAGTGGCAAAGAGATGGTTCAACACTCCTCAAAGCCTTTTCCTTTCCCAAGGCACTCACAAGGCAGTCTGCGCTTGCAGTTTCTTCCATAGCATGCTGATTAACTCATAGCTGGGTCCTTGACAGATGCTATTACTCCGGGTTAGATTAGGCTTGGGAACAACAGTGACTAAGAAGTGGTTCCACATTCCTCAAAAACCTGAAACTCCCGAATCACGCTGCCTGATGCCGCTTTAAACCTTACTCAGGACTTTTGTTTCGGTATAGCATTCCTGGTTGAGTGCCTTTCTCAGGTTCCGTATAGACATCCCAGGCACACACACACACACACACACACACACACAACACACACACACATGTACCTTTTCGATATACACACGAGAGTAAAAGCGCTGAAAAGTACTTCGACATTCTCTTTGACTGCCTCACTCTTAGCAATCCTTCCTTTTGTCCTCCTCCTCTCTCTCTCTCACTCACTCACTCACTCAGTAAAATCCCTCCCCTTCTCCTCTTTCCCCACTACCCCCAATCCCTCACACCTTCTCACTCTCTATCTCTCTTTCTCTCTCTCCCCATCTCCTCCTCCCTTTTAAATTGATTTCTCGTTTAACATTGTTAACACACAAAACACACGCAACACAAACGCACGGATACTATTTCGTTCCTTCTCTCTCTCTCTCTCTCACTCTCTCTCTCTCACTCTCTCTCTCTCTCTCACTCTCCAATCTCTTTTCCTTCATTTTCATATTTCTCTCTCTTTCTCCTTCACACACTCTCTTTCTTTATTTCTTTTTCTTTTCTTCTTTCTCTCTACCATGTTTTCCCTTTCTATCACTCTCACCGCCACCCCCTCTCTCTCTCTCTCTCTTTGTTTCTTTCTCACTCTTGCATTTTTATCTCAATTTTGTCTTTCTCTCTCTGTCTCTTTCTCTCTCTGTCTCTTTCTCTCTCTCTCTCTCTCTCTTTGTTTCTTTCTCACTCTTGCATTTTTATCTCACATTTTGTCTTTCTCTCTGTCCTCTCATCTGTATTCTCTCTCTGTCCTATCTCTCTCTCTCTCTCTCTCTCT
Source organism: Octopus sinensis (assembly GCF_006345805.1). Classification (NCBI taxonomy): domain Eukaryota; kingdom Metazoa; phylum Mollusca; class Cephalopoda; order Octopoda; family Octopodidae; genus Octopus; species Octopus sinensis. The sequence goes on from NC_043002.1 coordinate 92,235,551, forward strand.
TTGTTTCTTTCTCACTCTTGCATTTTTATCTCACATTTTGTCTTTCTCTCTCTTCCTCTCTCTCTGTCTCTCTCTCTGTCTCTTTCTCTCTCTCTCTCTCTCTTTGTTTCTTTCTCACTCTTGCATTTTTATCTCACATTTTGTCTTTCTCTCTCTTCCTCTCTCTCTGTCTCTCTCTATGTCTCTTTCTCTCTCTCTATCTCTCTTTGTTTCTTTCACTCTTGCATTTTTATCTCACCATCTTTGTCTTTTCTCTCTCTTCCTCTCTCTCTGTCTCTATCTCTGTTCTTTCTCTCTCTCTATCTCTCTCTCTCTCTCTTTGTTCTTTCTCCTCTTGCATTTTTATCTCACATTTTCTTCCTTCTCTACTTACTCTCTCTCACCTCTCTCTCTGTATCTCTGTCTCTGTCTCTCTCTCTGCCTCCTCCTCCTAACATATATTTTTATATCAGCCGCCCCACCACACCACCACCACCACCCTGAAACCAACTCATAAATTATTCATACGTACTCCCACCCCTTTCACCCCGCTGTCACTCCATGTTTATTCTGGCAGCTGTTTAACTCTGTGCTTCTCACCGAATCGACACCTCCGCCACCACCACCACCACCACCACCACCACCACCACCACCACCACCACCACCATCACTATCATCACAACCATTAACAACAACACTAGCACTCACCAGTATTATTCTTATCACCACCATCACCACCGCACAAGACCACCACCACCACCAACACCACCAACACCACCGCCACTACTACCAGAACCACCACCGTCACCACTACCACCACAACCACCACTATCACTAAACCACCACTACCACCGAACTACCACCACAAATACCACCACCGCAACCACCACGACCACAACCATCACCACCACCATCACCACCACCACTACTTCTACAGCCACAACAACAGCAACAACAATAATCATCTTCTACTACCACTCCTGCAACAATCAACTGCTACCAACACTGCACTACAACAGCCGCTACTACTACCATGACGACAATCCCCCTCCCACTACCGTTCCTCACAACAACAACTACCACCCCCACAACAACAATTACGACCGTATCACTACCACTTACGAACAATGCTACTACAGTTATTAGCACTGCCATTAGCAGTATTGGCTGCAAACACCACCAACGCCACAACCACTGACGCCACCATCATCCCCACAGCCACCGACAGGCCACCACCGCCACCACCACCACCACCACCACCACCACCACCACCACCAACACCAACAACGACACGGGCACCACCACCACAACCACAGATACCACCACCGACGTCACCACCACCATCAACAACCACTACTACCACCACCACCACCACCACCACCATCACCACTACCTCTACTACCACCAGCGCCAAACCTTCACTAGTACCACTACCAAAACAAGCAACGATACCCTACAGGTACCAAGAACCGCATCTGTCGTCACTAGACCCCGAAGAGAGAGTTACTTAAGAATTCGCGACTAATTATACTGTGTCAACGTACAACAATAATGCGTTCAGCAAGGAATGAAGTCCTAGATAAACTACATCTGAAAATGAGATGGAACTGTCATGGTTGGACTGGACTGGACTGGATTGGATGGGATAGGATGAGAGGTCTATTTAGTTAAAGCCGACCTGGGGTTTAAATGATGTGTACAACGCTATCACCACCGCCTCCGTCAACAACCGCCGCTAACAGTACTTTCACACACATTATTAACACACCGACCTAGTTTCATTTTGAGGTCTGTAGGTTAGAACTATATAGTACATACACACATAAAAATACACACACTCAAGCACAATCATACACACACACACACATATACATATGAACATATGTATATACATAGATGCACGTGCGCGCTCACACACACTTATAGCATATACAAACATATTTTATATATAATATATATATATATATATAATATATATATCAGGCACAAACATACAACACATACATACCCATACATTTACATATCATAATATATATATATATATATTATATATATATATAGTATATATATATATATATATATGAATATATCCATATGAAGATACATACTTATATAACGTACATGTATACATACATACACCCACGTACAAATACATACATACATACATACATATATATTATATATATAGATATATATATATATATATATATATATATATATATATGAGGTTGGTGCATAATTATGCCTGTTTTTTTTCAACAAATTTTATTCAACAATAACAACATTTAACAAATACATCTTTAAATGACGATCTGACTGACTGCCAAGCAAATGGGGAAAGAGTAATTGAAGTAGATGGTGAATAAGCTCCGGAATAATCATTTAAATATGTTTTTGTTACATGTTATTGTTTTTGTTGAATAAAATTCATTGAAAAAAAGCGGCAATAATATATCATCATCATCATCATCATCGTTTAACGTCTGCTTTCCATGCTAGTATGGGTTGGACAATTTGACTGAGGGCTGGTGAACCAGATGGCTGCACCAGGCTCCAATCTTGATCTGGCAGAGTTTCTACAGCTGGATGCCCTTCCTCACGCCAACCACTCCGAGAGTGTAGTGGGTGCTTTTTATATATATACTAGCAGTATCGCCCGGCGTTGCTCGGGTTTGTAAGGGAAATAACTATATAAGCATTTTTAGAGCAAAAAATAGAAAAAAAATGCATTAAAAATTGAAAAAAAATTAAGGTAAATTTTTTTTTAAATCGTTGACACATCGTAGATATTTTTAGAGAGTTACTTCCCTTATATAAAAGCGAAAAAAATGCATTAAAATGGAAAAATATGATGGTAAATTTTTTTAAATCGTAATCGTAGACTCATCGTAGACGCACGCTAATACCAGAAGGGCTCGATATGAATCACGACTATAAGATACCCGCTTTTGGTTAAACTGCACCGACAAAATGTGGGAGTGAGTTAGGAATCTAAATCGTAGGAGACAGACACACAACTTCACTCTTATATAAAGATGTTTTTTTTTTTCAGTCATAGAGTTAGATTTATGAAGGTCTTCAGTAGAAAATCCTTCGAATTCTGACTCGCTGCTTGATATAATGTAATTCGTATCCATTTTTTGTCAGAATTACAAATTTTGAAAACACAATAGGAACAAATTTCGGAAAAAACGGGCGGCTTGGTAACTATATATAAGTGTCGTCTGTTTATACATAAACACTGTTTCATACTGCAATTATATATACATATATCTATATATAATATTATATAATAAAATATATACAGAGTAAAATAAAAACCAATTTACCTTTTCTGTCCGTCCGTGTGTCTTTGCAAATGTGTTGGAATGATAAGTGAGTTGAGTTTTGGCGCCTTTTTTACTAATAACACACACACGTGTTTGTATGTAGTTGTATGTGTATGTAGTTGTATGTAGTTGTATATGTATGTGTATGCGTGTGTGGAGGAATGACACACACACACTCACGCACGCACACATGTACATCAATGCTTTCGGAGTGATATGTTAAAATATTGAGTTTTCTCGAATTTTGTCTTAATTGGTGGTAAAATTGAAGAAATTTTTATGGCATCACCCACTGAAGTACTCTGAAAAATCTTAGGTAAATTCTAATGAAGAAATTGTGTGAGGAGTAAATGGTTATGTATTTATTTGTTTCTGTTTGCTGTGTTTTTTTATTTTTTGAGTAGTGGTTTAAATACTTTCAGTTTAGTCTTCCTCAAATCACTCTGTCGCTATTTACTTTCATTTTATTCGTTGCAAACTGTGTGTGTGCGTTTGCGTGTGGTGTAAACCAGACTAAGAAAAGCATTTGACACACACACCAGAATGTGAGTTTTCTGTAAATTTTGCTTAATTGGAGTTTAAATTTTAAAAACTGGACCTGGCATGACGCGATGCATTCTACTCTTAAAAATGCTAGGTAAATTGTAATTGAAGAAATCCTATATTGTAGATTTCTATAACTCCCAAAGGGAGGCAGATAAAATCTGCCTTTTATAATAAGAGATATATATATATATAAACACACACACATACACACACACACACACACACACACACACACACACACAACACACACACGTAAAGACGGCTTTTCAGAGTTAGTGAAGCATAGGAAAGAATGCGACGAAGTATTTTTCCCAACACTCTGCAGTCTGAGTTCAAATCCTGCTTTTCAAGATGGAGACAAAAATAAAAAGCCACAAAACCCAAAAAGCAAAGACAAAAAAAAAAACTACCAATCTTGGGTGGTAACTTATAAAGGGGTCGAGGGCGATGCCTTATAGAGATTGTGTTTCGTCAGTAACACTTGTGATGGCATTGGCAGTAATTAGAACAGGCACAAAGTGACGATTTTTCCTCTTGGATAACCATTGGTGACTAGGAGATAACATTGACCGAGCAACAGTTGTCAAGATTGGAAGTTGTCAGTCGACAATCTTCGTCATGAATTCTTGTCCAGATTTTGACATGTAGTTTGACGGTCAACCTTAACTGACTAAGCACATACACACACACACATACATACACACGTACAAACGCACACTCATACGCACACACACACACACACACACACACAAGCACGTACAGATGCACACACAGATGTATATATTCGGGTATACACACGCATACGCACGCACACAGTCATATAGACACGCATATAAGCATACACATACACGAACACATATTCAGACACACACACACACACAGTCACATACACACACATTTGTACACGTGCACACACCATAGATACAGTCATGTGTAGACGTACACTTACACACAGACGTACACCACACACACCACACACAGACTGCACGCACCATGCATACAGACACACACTCACGCAACAATCACATACACACATATATACGTGCATACGCACTCTTGCAGGAACATACATTCACACACAAAGTCGCATACAGCCGCACACACACACACAAAGACACAGTTACGTATAATGCACACTCACACACACAGACACGCACACACATACAGACGCACTCATGCATGCATACACACAACACACTCACGCCCAGATTCACACATACACTCGCACGCACGTACACATTAGCGCACACTCACAGACACTGTCATATACACACGCACACTCACACGCAGACGTACAAACACATACAGAGGCACACACAGAAACACACACGCGTGCATTACATACGCACACACTCACACACAGATTCACATACAAACGCACAGATACACGCATATACACAATACATACACGAACACACTTAAGTCTTGCAGGTGTTGAGCTTAGAGGACTCACGAGGCATAAGTTTAGCCCAGTCTCAATGGCGTGTGAGTAACTGAAGTCAGAACACTCCCCTACCAACATCCCCTGGACGGGACGCCAGTCCATCGCAGGGTTAACTTCCCAGCTATTTTTTTTTTTTTGAGACTCATTTACAGCTGAGTAGGACTAGAGCAACATGAAATGAAACGTTTTTTTCGCTTCAGAATATACAACGCACCACCGCTCACGATCGTGTATTACGACCAGTCTCACGATCGTGAGAGCATCCTCTTCAGCACTCGACACGCAACCTTTACACACACACACCACACACAAGCACGTACAGATGCACACACAGATGTATATATTCGGGTATACACACGCATACGCACGCACACAGTCATATAGACACGCATATAAGCATACACATACACGAACACATATTCAGACACACACACACACACAGTCACATACACACACATTTGTACACGTGCACACACCATAGATACAGTCATGTGTAGACGTACACTTACACACAGACGTACACACACACACACACAGATGCACGCACACATGCATACAGACACACACTCACGCAAACAATCACATACACACATATATACGTGCATACGCACTCTTGCAGGAACATACATTCACACACAAAGTCGCATACAGCCGCACACACACGTACACAAAGACACAGTTACGTATACATGCACACTCACACACACAGACACGCACACACATACAGACGCACTCATGCATGCATACACACACACACTCACGCCCAGATTCACACATACACTCGCACGCACGTACACATTAGCGCACACTCACAGACACTGTCATATACACACGCACACTCACACGCAGACGTACAAACACATACAGAGGCACACACAGAAACACACACGCGTGCATACATACGCACACACTCACACACAGATTCACATACAAACGCACAGATACACGCATATACACACATACATACACGAACACACTTAAGTCTTGCAGGTGTTGAGCTAGAGGACTCACGAGGCATAAGTTTAGCCCAGTCTCAATGGCGTGTGAGTAACTGAAGTCAGAACACTCCCCTACCAACATCCCCTGGACGGGACGCCAGTCCATCGCAGGGTTAACTTCCCAGCTATTTTTTTTTTTTTGAGACTCATTTACAGCTGAGTAGACTAGAGCAACATGAAATGAAACGTTTCGCTTCAGAATATACAACGCACCACCCGCTCACGATCGTGTATTACGACCAGTCTCACGATCGTGAGAGCATCCTCTTCAGCACTCGACCACGCACCTTTACACACACACACACACCACAGCCACCGTCACCAACACCGACGTCGCCACCACCACCATTTAGCTGTAGAGATGTTTTGCTCCAGAATACAACGCACCGACCGCTCCAGGAATCGAAACTATGATCTCTTGATCTCATGCCTTTCCCTACTAGGCCACGCACCTTCACACTGAACTCTCCCCCACCCGACCTAAACGGGACGCCGGTTAACTTCCCAACTATTGCTGGAATTCATTTACAACACACCACTCGCTCATGATCGTGTATTACGACCAGTCTCACGATTGTGAGAGCATCCCCTTCTGCACTCGGCCATGCACCTTTACACACACACACACACACACACACACACTCTCTCTCTCTCTCTCTCTCTCACACACACACACATACTTGTTTCAGTCATTTGACTGTGGCCATGCTGGAGTACCGCCTTTAGTCGAGCAAATCGACCCCAGGACTTATACTTTGTAAGCATAGTACTTATTCTATTGGTATATTTTGCCGAACCGCTAAGTTACGGGGACGTAAACACACCAGCATCGGTTGTCAACACAGACACACACACATATACATATATACATATAGATACGAGGGCTTCTTTCAGTTTCCGTCTACTTTGGTCAGCCCGAGGCTATAGTAGAAGACACTAAGTTGTTCCACCAGTCACCTCTGCTTGACGAGTACAGAGTTGCGAGTAAGTTAGAACTTTCTTCTATCTTTTATTACTCATACTTGTCTTAATCACCGGACAGCAGCCATGCCCGGGGCACCGCCTTCAAGGACTTAGTCAAAGAAGTCGGCCACAGTATTTAATTTTTGAAGTGTGGCACTTACACTAGCGATCTCTTTAGCCGAATCGATAAATTGCGGTGAATTAAACACATCAACACCGGTTGTCAAGTAGTGGTGGTGGTGGGGGGACAAACACAAAGACACACGCAGATAATACACGCGCGTGTGCACACACACACACAAACACACGCACACACTCACGCAATACATACACACATACACAAACACATACACACGCACACATGCACATACGCAATACATACAAACACACACAAACACATAAACACGCACACACACACACATACATACACACATACATACACACATACACACGCACACATACACACACATACATACACACGCACATACACACATACATACACACGCACATACACACATACACACGCACATACACACACATGCACACACACACGCACGCATGCGCACGCACACACATGACAGACTTCCATGCAGTATCCGTCTACCCAAGGCCTATAGCAGAAGGCACTTGTCCAAGGTGCCGCACGATGGGACTGAATCCGAAATCGCGTGCTTACGAAAAATGCTTTTGAACAACACAGTCGTGCTTACGCTGATTAATATATAATCAATATAACATAATATGTGGGATATATATGCGTGTATGCGTATGTGTGTGTATCGGCTTCCTTCGTGAGTACAATTGTTTTGTTTGTTCCTTCTCGAGCCACGCCGGTTTCCTGGTCACCTTGGTGTATAGGTTCCCCACCTGAACGGGACGCCGATCCGTCGCAGATAAGCTGCAAGATGCAGAAGGAAAGAGTGAGAGAAAGTTGTGGCGAAAGAATGAGCAGAAGTTCGCCCTTACCTTCTGTCGGAACCGTGTGGAGCTTAGATATTTCGCTCATAAACACACACATCGCCCGGTCTGAGATTCGAACCCGTGATCACTCGACCGCGAGTGCGCTGCTCTAACCACTAGGCCATGTGCCTCCAGTGAGTGCTATAGGTAACATATAGTCCACTCTAAACTATTGCATGATCACAGCCCATATAAATATATATAAGATCTAGGCATCGAATCGAAGTGTAGGAAGAGAGTTAGCTTCAAGCAATCCGTAATAAATATAGGAAACAACTTTCGGAGATAATAGTAGTTTACTGAGACGGATTGTACATTTTTCTTATCCAAGTATGATAAATTGAAAAAAGTTCGTTCTATATTTCACGGTATGCAACCAGGGTTGCCAGGTATGCGAATAAGAATACAAGAGTTAAGGAATGAAGTAGATAAGATCCAGGCTACGTATGTTTCATACCGAGCGGAATCTTGGAAGTGGTTAGGTTGTTCCTTCTGGAGCCATGCCTGGCTCATAAGGGCCGGTTTCCCGGTTTCTTGGCGTATAGGTTCCCCACCTGGACGAGACGCCGGTCTGTCGCAGGTGAGCTGCAAGATGTAGGAGGAAAGAGTGAGAGAAAGTTGTGGCGAAAGAGTCAGCAGAAGTTCGCCATTACCTTCTGCTAGAGCCGTGTGGAACTTAAGTGTTTCGCTCATAAACACAGACATCGCCCGGTCTGAGATTCGAACCCGCGATCCCTCGACCGCGAGTGCGCTGCTCTAACCACTAGGCCATGTGCCTCCACAATCTTGGAAGTGGGAAGTATCCAAGTGAGGTGTATGCCGCAAACTATTCTTCAGACCAAGGATATCTTGATAAATAAAAGTTTACATTGTCACAAGGAGGTACATGTTAACACATGGAAGATTACTTGCAACAATGTAGCCTTTAATCTAATCATGATATCTCTGGCCTGAAGAGTAGCTTGCAGTATACACCTCGCTTGGATATTTACCACTTCGATGTTCCGCTCGCTATGAAACACATGTAGCCCGGATCTTATCTACTCCATTCCCTAACTCTTCTCTCTCTCTCTCCCTGTATATATATATATATATATATATATATATATATCACAGGACCGATCAGACCATCAGATGTTGCTACACATCGCTGGTCACAATGCGCTTCGCATTGTTTTAGCCTTTGAATGACGCCACCCCGCTGGCTAAGTGAGCAGGCCAACAGAAGAAAGAGTGAGAGAAAGAGTGGTGAAAGAGTACAGGAGGGATCACCAACCCCTGTCGGATCACAACGCCCGGACTGGGATCGAAACCGCAATCCTGCGACCGCGAGTCCGCTGCCCTAACCACTGCGCCTCCACACACACACACACACACACATACACACACCAACACACACATATATATATATATTATATATATATATATATATATATATATATATATATATATATATATATAACACACACACCACACACACACATACACACACACACATATATCGACATGCGAAGTTAATGGAAATTAGCATAACGGGAAGAAGTATATACATATATGAGCCTTCAGTACCCGTTGTATTCATTGAGGAACACTGATGAGGTTTTTTGTATGATTATATGTTTCTACGAGTTATGTAATTTATAAAGGTAATTTACTTCAACACGCGTATGTTCTACAAAGCATTGATTACTATATCTGCTTTCTGTATTTTATTATGAACATACATATTATACGCATATGAGTTTATGTGTGTGTATACACGTACGCGTGCACGCCCCTCCCCCATACATACGCACACGCACGCACACGCACGCACACAAGCATGTATGTATATATATATATATATATATATATATATATATATATATATATATATATATATAACCAATAAAAAAATATACTGCTATTATATCCTCTTTTAAGTACGTAAGGACTTATTGGGGAAGGTTTTTTGCTACTATTTCTAATAGGATTTGGAAATTCCGCTGTTTCATCTCATCAGAGATCGAATTATTTGCGGCGGCGGTGACGATATGTATATACAAGTTATGTAAGTGTGGCTGTGTGTGTAAGAAGGTTGTTCCGCAATCATGTAATCATGGGTTCAATCTCACTGCACAGTTCCTTGGGCTGATCAAAGCCTTGTGAGTGGATTTTGGTAAGCGGAAAATGAAATAAATCCATTGTAGATAGATAGATAGATAGACAGACAGACAGACAGATATGTGTATATATGAATGTAATTTAGTTATAAGAATTCCTTAAGAATCAAGGCACATCGACCTAGACGACGCCAGAAAATGGCTGGGTAGAAACACACAGATCTCAGTGAAATAGAACATCCTTGTAGACTTCAAGTGCTGGCAAGTATCAAATCCAATTTGTAATCCTCGATCTGTTTTACCAGTACAATCCTGTGTGAGGCGTAGGTATAAAACAGCAAAAGCGAATGGCGTTTAAAATGTACGAAAACTATTTCAATAGAAATTTACATAATGTAGTCGTAAAAAAGACTATGGATGGAAGCACTCCGTCGGTTACGACGGCGAGGGTTCCGGTTGATCCGAATCAACGGAACAGCCTGCTCGTGAAATTAACGTGTAAGTGGCTGAGCACTCCACAGACACGTGTACCCTTAACGCAGTTCTCGGGGATATTCAGCGTGACACTGAGAGTGACAAGGCCGGCCCTTTGAAATACAGGTACAACAGAAACAGGAAGTAAGAGTGAGAGAAAGTTGTGGTGAAAGAGTACAGCAGGGATCACCACCATCCCCTGACGGAGCCTCGTGGAGCTTTAGGTGTTTTCGCTCAATAAACACTCACAACGCCCGGTCTGGGAATCGAAACCGCGATCCTACGACCGCGAGTCCGCTGCCCTAACCACTGGGCCATTGCGCCTCCCCGTAAAAAAGACTACATCATTGTACACGATCTACCATCATTTTAGATATTAAACAGATAAAGTTTGCAACAATCGACCTGGACACAGGCCAGCTTTTGTTGTACTAGTATAAATTCTACATTCGAATTTATAAAGGAATTAAAACGTGTGGCCTACAACAGGCATTTTTCAAACGAAGATAGAAAATCAAAAATATATGCTATGGGAAAAACTAAATTAATTTATCGTTCAACTTAGACATTAAAATAATCTGAGATTTCTATCGACAGAGTCGTGCTAGGGAGAGTAATTACAAAATGCAGTAATATTTGTTGCCACTTTTACGTGGATGTTCCATGCAAGACAAATGTTTCTACTTAACCCCAGGAAAACATCTTTTCCAGCTGGTTAACGACACACACTACCTGTGTGTGGAGACACATGGCCTAGTGGTTAGAGCAGCGCACTCGCGGTCAAGGGATCGCGGGTTCAAATCTCAGATCGGGTGATGTGTGTGTTTATGAGCGAAATACCTAAGCTCCACGCGGCTCCGGCAGAAGGTAATGGTGAACTTCTGCTGACTTTTTCGCCACAACTTTCTCTCACTCTTTCCTCCTCCATCTTGCAGCTAACCGGCGTCCCGTCCAGGTGGGGAACCTATACGCCAAGGAAACCGGGAAACCGGCCCTTATGAGCCAGGCGTGGCTCGAGAAGAAACAAACAAAAACAAAAACACTACCTGTGTCTGTTAGAATTAAAAAGCCATCTAATACGTAGCAGACTTACCATCAGTTAAAGATCGACTTCGCCTTTCATACTTTCGGAGTCGATAAAATAACTACCAGTTGCGTACTGGGGTTGATGTAATTGACTTACTCCCTCCTCTGTAATTGCTCACCTTGTGCCAAACTTTGAAACCAACATTACAATTTAGATGTCATCGTCGTTGTCGTTGTTGATATCGTTGGTGTTATTGCGTTGTTGCTGTTGTTATTGTCATTCAGCCTAGATCTTAACTGGAGGCGCAATGGCCCAGTGGTTAGGGCAGCGGACTCGCGGTCGTAGGATCGCGGTTTCGATTCCCAGACCGGGCGTTGTGAGTGTTTATTGAGCGAAAACACCTAAAGCTCCACGCAGCTCCGGCAGGGGATGGTGGTGATCCCTGCTGTACTCTTTCACCACAATTTCTCTCACTCTTACTTCCTGTTTGTGTACTGTATGATTTCAAAGGGCCGGCCTTGTCACTCTCTGTGTCACGCTGAATATCCCCGAGAACTACGTTAAGGGTACACGTGTCTGTGGAGTGCTCAGCCACTTACACATTAATTTCACGAGCAGGCTGTTCCGTTGATCGGATCAACCGGGACCCTCGTCGTCGTAACCGACAGAGTGCTTCCAAGATCTTAACTGGAACAGCTCAACAATCAAAGACCTCCGAATCAGGACAACGCTGTGTTTTTAGAGATGTCCATAATTTGCGTTATCCCTATTTCAGATGTTAAGATCGTAGGATGTAGCGCTGGATTAACCATTAAGCCAAATATGTACGTACTGGGAGTATCAAAAAAAGAGAAGCACCACAGCTATTGTAAATGGTTTAAGGCACAAAAGAAATCATTTTAAACTTGTTAAAATAACCTTCAAGTGGTTTATTTGATCGAAAAAAAATTTATTGTTTATTATTGTTTATATTTTGAATTACATATATGTCCCACTGCGTGGCATCTTGGGCAAGTGTCTTCTGCTATAGCCCCGGGCCGACCAATGCCTTGTGAGTGGATTTGGTAGACGGAAACTGAAAGAAGCCTGTCGTATATATGTATATATATATATATATATATATAAGTGTGTGTGTATATGTTTGCGTGTCTGTGTTTGTCCCCCTAGCATTGCTTGACAACCGATGCTGGTGTGTTTGCGTCCCCGTCACTTGGCGGTTCGGCAAAAGAGACCGATAGAATAAGTACTGGGCTTACAAAGAATAAGTCCCGGGGTCGATTTGCTCGACTAAAGGCGGTGCTCCAGCATGGCCGCAGTCAAATGACTGAAACAAGTAAAAGAGTAAAGAGTATATGGGGAAGCCAAAATCTTTTAACTACTTTGGGCCTTTATGGGTCTTAATTTGGCCCTGGTATGATGTGAATTATATAGTGCACTCTACGAGAGATTTGGAAATTCAATATTTCTTATTTTGATAATCAGTGAATAGACTTCACTGAGTTTACATATATACAGATACGAAGTCCAGACAAATATCACCAGCCGACCGGTGTCTGCTACTCTAGGCCGATGAAGGACAATGATCCTGAAACACGGTGTCCCTAGATGCGGTTCCGGCGGTTGGGGGTGTTTGTCTCCCCTTCGTATATGTATATAAGGACATAGGGAAAAAATCTGTCGAAGCTGTCAGGAGGCGTTCGATGCCTTCTAGGGCTATACAACGGTGGTGTACCCCCTACTGTCACGTTCTTGTTAGATTGACAGTATACAACCATTCTATTTAACTGTCGTTTTTAGCAAATGGAACAACTAAACTATGTAGAAGTTTTAGTGTTGGTTCGGTATACATGAGTGAAATG
>NC_043002.1:92254231-92261731 GCF_006345805.1 Octopus sinensis
ATATATGATTCGGTGTTTTATTTTTCTCCCTCAGGCAGAAGAATCAGAACATTAGTTCCTCCGCCCAGAATTTAGTTCTTCTAAATCAATGTCCCATTAAATACAAGATTTAATTAAAACGCTCCAAAGTTGAAGCAATAAATTTAGTTTAGTTTAGTTTTCAATATCAAGAATATTTTAATAATCAATCTCAGTGTAAAATCTTCAGCGGTCTGCGATAAAGATATTCGTCTTCAACATGTACAAATAGGTGACATTCTGTCGTAATTTTTTTGGTATCTTTTCTGTATTTGATATTACTCGAATAGAGTCTGTGGGGGGAGGGGAAAGGCGGTTTGTTTTTGAATTGATGTTTTTTATTTATTTTTATTTATTTATTTATTTATTAGTAATGTAATTTCAGTGGAAAGAAGGGAAATGACAAGCTGCTAGTGAGTGAAAAGGGACTATTCGACAGTAACATCCAGCGGAGATTGTATTAATCTTTATTTGAATCTGCGCGAAAAAATAAAATATTCAAACAAGATGGCAGAAAATGGCAGATTTAAGATTATAAAAACAAGAATAAAAAGAAAAGAAAGGAAGGAAGAAAGAACGAAATTATGAAATCTCTAGAACGACAGAGCAAAGCAGTTAATTATAAGAGACAAGAGGCCAGTATATGGAATAAGAACAACAACAACAAAACACACAGCAACGCACAGTGAGCAAGCAGCAGTATAGGGAAGGGAGGTTATTCGTGGAGGGCTAGTGCGCCAATATGCACTGGTTTACGAAGTCATTGCAAAGTCATCAAAAGAGAAATAGTGAGAGGATATATGGAAAGGTCGTGATTACTGTTTAGCCAACCCACCATGACTGTGGTCATAGGAATTGCTTGGAGTAAACCTCCTTGAAATCATTGCCCTTATTTCATTTCATTTGTTATCAGCTAGGCGCAGGAGTGGCTGTGTGGTAAGTAGCTTGTTTACCAACCACATGGTTCCGGGTTCAGTCCCACTGCGTGCGTGGCACCTTGGGCAAGTGTCTTCTGCTATAGCCTCGGGCCGACCAAAGCCTTGTGAGTGGATTTGGTAGACGGAAACTGAAAAGAAGCCTGTCGTATATATGTGTATATATATATATATATATATATATGTGTGTGTGTGCTCGTGTATCTTTGTGTGTCTGTGTTTGTCCCCCTAGCATTGCTTGACAACCGATGCTGGTGTGTTTACGTCCCCGTTACTTAGCGGTTCGGCAAAAGAAGCGATAGAATAAGTACTGGGCTTACAAAGAATAAGTCCCTGGGTCGAGTTGCTCGATTAAAGGCGGTGCTCCAGCATGGCCGCAGTCAAATGACTGAAACAAGTAAAAGAGTAAAAGAGTAAACAGCTAAGTTACTTGCCACAGTTGATGTCACTGGCAAGTCGCTAGAAAAATGTTAGTTATATATGTATTATCGTTTTATTATTGTATTTGTTTCAGTAATTTGACTACATTCATGTTGGAGTACCGTCTTAAAGGGACTTTTGTCGAAGAAATCGACCCCAGGACTTATTCTTTGTAAGTCTAGTACATATTCTAGCGGATTCTTTTGGCGAACCGCTACCTTACGGGGACATAAACATACCAACGCCGGTTATCAAGTAATGGTGGGGGGACATTCACACACACACACACACACACACACATACATACATACATACATACATACATACATACATACATACAGACATACATACATACATACATACATACATACACATATATATATATATATATATATATATATATATACATGACGGGCATTTTTCAGTTTCTGTCTACCAAATCCACTCACAAAGCATTGGTCGGCCCGAGGTTGTAGTGGAAGACACTTGTCTAAGGTGGCATGCACTGGGAGTGAACCTGGAACCATGAGGTTGTGAAGCAAGCTTCTTACCACACACCCACGACTACACCGATATTTATAGTTATTATTTTTTTTTTATTGTTGATAGATTGCATTGTGTATTTTAAACTCTCCTGTTTCCAGGTTTCGAAACTTCAGTATTTACAAAGCAGACACAAAAACGAAATAGTCAAGTGTATTTCAAAACCGCACACGCCTCATCCAAAAAAGCGGGTGACCAGTTTGGGGATGCAGTCCTAGATTTATATCTTCTTAGAAAACGATAAGTTCTTTACAGTTTTAACCTCGGTGAACTCGATCGGAAATGGATTATGTTCAAATAACAACTCAGCCTAAAGGAATTTTTTTCAGTGATTTTTTTTTGTCAAGCTTTCAACTGAGAATGGTTTTTAATTATAATCTCAAAGTGATTTTATAAATACTCGTATTGTATATTGTTGTTCAACCCCAGGTCAGCTCTAATCAAGATCGTTCCCGTTCTAACCATCTATTTCTTTCTCTTTGTCTTCGACAACATTATTTGGCGCATATTTTCTTTAAGGCTATATGTGTGCTTGGAGAACGATTTCGTTACTATTTTTAGCAGGTCTAGTATCGACATTCTTCAAACCGGCATACATCCCACGGGTGTGTATGCCGGTTTGAAGAATGTCGATTGCTAGGGGTACTAGGTCTGTGGGTAGACCGCTCTTATATTACAAGGATGTTTGCAAAAGGGACATGAAGGTCTGCAACATCAATATTAGCGGTTGGGAGGCAGTTGCCGGCAACCGTGGAGACTGGCGACGTACCGTAAGAGAGGGAATACAAAGGAGTGACAGAGAGAGAGAGAGAGGAGAAATGGAAAGACAAGAAAAGACGTCAACAAGAAACTATGGCATTACATCCAGCCAGGAACGGTCTTCGCTACATTTGCGGTACCTGCCAGAGGGAGTGTTTGTCCAGGATAGGACTATACAGCCACAGCAGGAAATGTATCAGGACATGAAATGTAAAAGCCGGACTAGACTACTTTATGCGCAACTCCATTGTCTCCCGAGACAAAAAGGATGCCAACCAACCAGTATCGACATAGAATATGCTTCTATAAATCATACACGTAGATAAAGTAGTTTCAGAAATGTATTTCGAAATATCGAAAAAATATCGAAAAAAAACCTCTAACCTGTACCTTTACAAAGAAATTATTATCAAAGCAGAAACAACGCTGCAATTATTTCACCTGAAATTTCACTGCACGTTTCATTCTTTCGGAAAATTGCTCTAAATGAAAGGATTTTCGCCATTTCTTAAGCTGGACAGAAAGTTGCATTTTTGAAGGTAATGAACATTAAGTGAAATGGACATTAAATTTTTTTACTCTTTAATGTTATTTTTTTTTCTTTGGAGATTACTTTATCTATAATGGTTACACTCGTACTGGTTTTACCCTTTTAAAACCAGTTTTAACCATATTAAACAGTGCATGTTGTATGAACTCTTCAGCAATGGAAGAGGTACATTCTGTCTATGGCAATGAAGTTTTAAGTGTCTGGACATTCCAACGATGAGCTGGCCGATTTCGCTCGGGAAATTTTCTCTAGCAGATTGCCCTTGATCCGTACGATCAAATTCTGTCATTACTGAAATTTTGAAAATCGTATTTGAAGAAAATCGAAAGCAAATTTTACGAGAGTAAGCAAAACGGTGCAATTCAAGTCATAATTTGATCATAAGACACTTTCATGAACTAGGAAAGGTGTTTAAATTTGGTCAGTTGGCCCCTTATCATTTCACCGCTTCTCAGTTTAATCAAAAAGACTGCTCGCCGTTGAAGAGTAGACTTATTACAGAAACTTTCAAGGGTAGAATCGTCACAAGTGAGGAAAAGTAGCTTTCCTATAATCATATCCAACGAAAATAACAATGGTTTGCACCTAATGAAAAGAGAGAACCCACCCACAAACCAGGACAACACCAGAAAATTGTTATGCTCTGTGGTTTCATGAGATATGAAGAGTGTCACCTATCATTAAGTGTTAAACTAAAAGGAGGCAGTTAATGTGTATTATCGTCAATAGGAAGCATTGCACAAAAATTTGCAATAAGAGCGCTCATTACACTCTTTTACTTGTTTCAGTCATTTGACTGCGGCCATGCTGGAGCACCGCCTTTAGTCGAGCAAATCGACCCGGGGACTTATTCATTGTAAGCCTAGTACTTATTCTATCGGTCTTTTTTACCGAACCGCTAAGTTACGGGGACGTAAACATATCAGCATCGGTTGTCAAGCGATGTTGGGGGGAACAAACACAGACACGCAAACATATACACACACACACACACACACACACACACACATATATATATATATATATATATATATATATATATATATATATATATACATATATACGACGGGCTTCTTTCAGTTTCCGTCTACCAAATCCACTCACAAGGCTTTGGTCGACCCGAGGCTATAGTAGAAGGCACATGCTCAAGATGCCACGCAGTGGGACTGAACCCGGAACCATGTGGCTCGTAAGCAAGCAACTTACCACACAGCCACTCCTACACTGTGTAACAAAATTCAATCATTTATTATTTTTTTTGCCTCTGGTCAGTAAGTGTTATTTCTTATTTGCTTCTATCTACAAATCAAAGGAAATGAGTACTATTCCCTTCTAATTTTGCTTTTGTGACATGGACATTAATGTTTTGGAGTTCCACCTATTTTCCATTACATTTCAAATTCATCGCTCAGCTGCTGAAGTAGAAATGTTATAGCAAATATTCTACTAAGTACCACAGATTTGTGCGTCAGTTGCTTGATCTTAACCACCTGGACATGTCATTTAGTGGCTATCAATATGTTCATCTCTGATGACGAGCAAGAGTAGTGGGGGATCATCGTGCTGAGAGAGATTCTTCGGGGGTTTGAATAAATGTAACAAAATGAAATTCTGAAGGAAATATTATCCATTTTTAGCGGCAGTTATTTAAAGGGAAAAATTTGACAAGTCAGTCAGTCACCGGCTGACACTCGCTGACGATACATCGAAGAGGCAAGGGAACAGAAGAAAGAAGAAGAAAGAAGACATGCACCCAACACCAGAGCTGAAGACACCTCCGAATGGGAGAGGGCGCCACGTCAAAACGGTAGACGAGTAGGGGCCGAAACCGGACGTGGTTCCTCCTATTGATGTTTTGAGCTAACTGGATCCTTTAAAGGAGCTGTTATGGTAGCAGACCACGAAACACGGTTGTAATTCCTGGGGGTAAGCAAATAGGAAATAACAGTTGCTACCCAAGGACAGAAATCGTGTTACACAGTGTTGTTGATCATTAGTAAAGGGACGTTGCTCCTACAAGATAATACAAGACTACCTATTGCCCAAGTGAAATATTATGGCACCGAATATGGAAGCCTTGCTTCAATTTTCTTAATTTCTTGACCTTGTCCTATCTAGCTATCATTTTCTTTTTCAGATCAGTGCAACACGATTTAGATAGAAAACTGTTTATGTTAATTGAGAAAAACGATAAAAATAATATTAAGTGTGTCATTGCTCTGAAACCTGAAAAATTTAATGCCCGGGAGATCAGCAATTTACGAAACAGATGGGATAACGTTATCAATAACGAGGGAAAATATTATTTTGATTAAATATACCAATTACGACCAAAGAATCATTTGTTTCCTTCCTATCTTAAACTGCAACAAGACTTCTCCCCCCCCCTACCCAACCAAGTATAAAAGTATTCCTTTTTATTTTTACATATAAAACGTCTACTGTATTTTTTGCAATTATTACCAGTGGAAGAGGAACAGCTTCTTGCCTATTACAGCAATAAACAAGGTAGCACGGTAAAGGTGTTTTTCCTCCAACGTTTCATTAAATTTACTTGTTATTATTGATCAGCTATCAATATAGCGCATTTTATTGGAAACGGCTTAAAAAACTGCACAGCTCCTTGAATGTAATAATAATAATAATAATAATAATAATAATAATAATAATAATAATAATAATAATAATAATAATAATAATGTCAATAATAAATCAATAAATACATGCTTTCAAGGGATTGGCAGAACATCTTATAAGATGCATGATTTACGATGAGAATAACTTCACTTTCAAACAGAGTTTAACAAATTGGGATTTTTAAAGTAATCTTTCTTCATAATATTCCGTTGAAGTTATTAATTTTACTGCCAGAACAGGTTTTTTTTTTTGCCAAAAAAAGGCGAGAAAAATGTATAACGATTAATAATATTTAAAAATTTTCTCATAATGATATTTTAAAAATTCTTATAGAGCACATTTCAAATATCCATTTATTTATCTTTTTTAGGTGCACTTATTTATTTATTTATTTATTTATTTATTCCTTCATTTATTTATTTCGTCAGCTGTATAAAAAAATGGAATTATATATTTGATATTCTGTCACCAGACATATATGTCTTTTGATTATCACTTCAACTGATGTCTACCCTTTTAATTTTGTACTTATTCTCGATACGGAACTTTGGATATGTTGCTCAGTTGTGTTATAACACACCAGCAATGGATTTGAACTCACAGTACATTCATTAGGAATCTATTAAACTACTACTTGATCATCTCACTTTTGTACACCGATTTAACTATCAAATACGATTTATTGGCCATCACACATCATCAGTCAGAATACCTGCCCACTCACGGAACTAGATCTAACTTCTATGCACCGAATTACTATTAAATATTAACCATAGGACCAGGTACTGTACCCATCCATGGTTTGATGGGCCCGTGGTAAAGAAGTTAATTCGAAATCATGGGGATATGAAGTGTGAAACCTACTTTTGATTTCCCCATTCATTTTCTTTTTTCCTTGTTTCAGTCATTTGACTGTGGCCGTGCTGGAGCACCGCCTTTAGTCGAGCAAATCGACCCCAGGACTTATTCTTTGTAAGCCTAGTACTTATTCGATCGGTCTCTTTTGCCGAACCGCTAAGTTACGGGGACGTAAGCACACCAGCATCGGTTGTCAAGCGATGTCGGAGGGACAAACACAGACACACAAACACACACACATATATACATATACATATATACAACGGGCTTCTTTCAGTTTCCGTCTACCAAATCCACTCACAAGGCTTTGGTCGGCCCGAGGCTATAGTAGAAGATACTTGCCCAAGGTGCCACGCAGCGGGACTGAACCCGGAACCATGTGGCTGGTAAGCAAGCTACTTACCACACAGCTACACTTGCGCCTGTTGCGAAACAATAAATTTCGCCCACCTTAAGTAGGTCTTCTTTGTATGATTCATGGAAGTGTATCGTTTCGGATAGGTTGTCTGGACCAAAACCACCCTTTCTTTCCAAGCTTTCCTCTCTTCCATGATATTTTTGAGATTTTCTATTTGTAACTCGACATCACGCGAGAGCAAACCCAGAATGTACGTCACTCTGGGTTAGCCAATATGAGAATTCTCATGGCTCAGTAACCACAAAAAAAGCTCACTCAGCAATTCATCTTTGTTTTGATAGCAGTGATCAGCATATTTCTCCTTCTACTCTCCAATGAGTAATGATATTTTGGGAATATCTTGTTTCTTTCCATGATTTGCT
>NC_043002.1:92271731-92284231 GCF_006345805.1 Octopus sinensis
GACAATCTTTTGTACTTCCTGCATGGATGGTAAGCCAGGGATTACTCTTAAATAATTTTCAGCTCCTTTTTTTTATCATTCCAAGTGCTCCAACAATCACTGGTATTGTAACCGTATTGAGGTGCCACACCTTTTCGACTTCGATTAGCAAGTCTTTTATATTTTCTGAGCTTATCAAATTCATTTGCCAAGATATTATGGTCACAGGGTATGCTCATGTCAATCAATAAACAGACTTTATTGTTTTGGTCTTTCACAACAATATCTGGCATATTTGCTTTGATGGTCCGGTCTGTACATACTGGGAAGTCTCAAAGAATGGATATATTCTCTCCCAGAGGGTGGTGCTTGTACCATTTGTCAGCAGTTTTGATTTTATAATGCCGATACATTATCCAATGTAGATATTGGCTAACTTTGTCATATCTTCATTTGTACTCTACAGGCGCTAAAACCTTACACCCAGAGATGAGGTGGTCCACTGTTTCAATCCCATCGTTGTGATATCGGCACTTTAGGTCTACACTACTTTTCATCACATTGGCTTGATAGTTATTATTATTATTATCATTATTACTTTTTTTCTTCTTTCAAATTTGCTTCCATTTCTTGCCGAGTGTCTTCCAGACTCCTAGGGCAAAGAAACTCATAGTATACATTGGTAGGCCATTAAACCAAACTCAATAGTTCGTTCATCATTTTTTTTAAAATTATTTTTTTATTTTTATTATTATTATTATTATTATTATTATTATTATTATTATTATTATTATTATTATTATTATTATTATTATCATTATTATTATTATTATTATTATTATTATTATTATTATTATTATTATTATTATTATTGATGTAGTGTTGAGTATTTACGTTTCTTAATGCCTTTCCCTGTCCAAAACATTTTTATAAATTTGTCCTAAACTTTTAGTTAAACCCTATTTCATAAATTCTGAGTTATAGAAAGCTTTTGTTTCATAAGTCCCAAGTGTAATGGTTGTGTATCATATATGATGCATGAACGCCAAGGAAATATTTCCTGGGTGTCATACATAGGACAAGCAAAGTGTTAACGCCCTTAGTTTAAATAAAAGTTGACTTTGTTTCTGATAGACATCTACAAATATTGTTGACATAGGCACAGGAGTGGCTGTGTATAGGCGCAGGAGTGGCTGTGTGGTAAGTAGCTTGCTTACCAACAACATGGTTCCAGGTTCATTCCCACTGCGTGGCACCTTGGGCAAATGTCTTCTACTATAGCCTCGGGCCGACCAAAGCTTTGTGAGTGGATTTGGTAGACGGAAACTGAAAGAAGCCCGTCGTATATATGTGTGTATGTGTATGCGTGTGTGTGTGTGTGAACCCTGTTACTTTGGTGCACAAATATATATATATGTATGTATGTGTGTGTGTTTATGCGTTTGTGTTTGTCCCCCCAACATCGTTTGACAACCGTTGCTGGTGTGTTTATGTCTCCGTAACTTAGCGGTTCGGCAAAAAAACACCGATAGAATAAGTACTAGGCTTACAAAGAATAAGTCCTGGGGTCGACTTGCTCGACTAAAGGCGGTGCTCCAGCATGGCCACAGTGAAATGACTGAAACAAATAAAAGAGAAAAGAGAGAAATGACTCTACGGCAGAAATCATCATACAATTATGGAAATTTTACAGTTAATATAATACAAACCAGAAATACTTTTATGTAGTATATTACGCTCAATTTTTGTCCTTGGGTAGCAACTGTTATTATTATTATTATTATTATTATTATTATTATATTATTATTATTATATTATTATTATTATTATTATTGAGTGAGAGAGCAGTTCATGCCATCAAAGTGACACTGGGGTAAAATATACGAAGCCCAATATACCCATTATGACTACCCGTCTGATAAGGGTACACCAGGCACATGCATCACAACCATATGTGCGCGACATGGTGATCTCATATCAAGATAAACAGCACATGACCTTGCAGGTGGGACCCAGTTAGAATTTTCTTCAGGTCGAGTAGCCCATCCCGCTCAAAAGGTCCCTGAATAAGGGTTGTTCAAGGATGTTGAAAGAACCACCCATGTTTCCAGAGCCGGTATTGATACATCAATTAGAAAGCATTTTTTTTCTTCATGGTCTCTGACAACTATATCTGGTCTGTTGGCCTTAATTTCTCTATCTGTGTGTATCGGCATATCCCAGAGTATGGTTGCTTTCTCGTTTTCTGTGACCTTTTCTGGTGTGTGCCTATACCATCTTTTTTCTGTTGTTATTCCATAATGTTGGCATAGCTTCCAATGTATGTAGGTTCCAACTCTGTCATGTCTGTGAATATATTCCTTCTTAGCCAGGACTGGGCAGCTAGAGATAATATGATTTATTGTTTCTTGTCCATCTCCACATATTCTGCAGTTACTTGTAATATTTCTTTTCATTACATGTTTTTGGTAATTTCTGGTGGGGAGGCTTTGGTCTTGTGCTGCAATTAAAAATCCCTCTGTTTCTGCTTTGAGTCCTGAGCTTCTCAACCATTGCTGGGATTTTTCTTTGTCTATTTCTTTTGCGTTTAGTTTAGTCCAGTATTTACCATGAAGGGGCTTTTCTTGCCATCGTTTTATCATGGTTCGTTGCTGTTCTATTTTTAGTTTGGATTTCATTTGTTTTATAGCTTTTGTTGTTTCTTCATCTTCTTCTTCTTCTTCATGTTTATTAGGTGGTATGATTTCTTGTTTGTATTTGTCAGCTTCCTTAAATACTGAAAACAGTTTTTTGTTTTGCTCGTGTTTTGCCGCTATCTGGATCAGTTTTCCTTCCTTCTGAAATAGATATTTTTGCAGTCCTATGGTGGTTATTTTATAGTAGTTTTCCAGCTGTATAAGGCCTCTAACACCTTCTATACGTTGTATATATAGTCTTTCTATGTCAGATTTTGGGTGATGCATCCTAGATCCTGTCATTATTTTTCTTGTTTTCCTATCCATTTTGGTCAGTTCATTTCGTGTCCAGTTAAGGATATTGTAGCTGTAACTTATAACTGGGACAGCTAAAGTGTTAATACCTATTATCTTGTTTTTAGCATTGAGCTCTGTGTTTAGTATTGATCTAACTCGTCTATAATATTCTTTTTTTATTTTCTCTTTCATTTGTGTGTGTTGTGTCTTATCTAGTTCATGGATTCCTAAGTATTTGTAAGTTTGGCTTTGGTCTAATTCTTTTATTTCATTGGTTTTATCTAGTGTGATGTTGTTACTCTTAACTAGTTTTCCCCTTTTCATGGTTACTTTGGCGCATTTTTCTAATCCAAATTTCATATCTATTTCTTTGGTAAATCCATGAACTGTCTTTAATAGTGTTTCCAGCTGTTTGTCATTTGCAGCGTATAGTTTTAGGTCATCCATATATAAAAGGTGGCTGATCGTTTTGCCGTAACATTTATATCCGCATCCAGTTCTATTTAGCATATCAGATAGAGATGACAGTGCCAAGCAGAAAAGGAGTGGAGAGAGCGTGTCTCCCTGGAATATTCCTCTCTTAATGGGGATGTCTTTGGTTTTCATGAGTCCCTCTTTTGTTTGGAGGTGTAGGACTGTTTGCCATTTATTCATAGAGTGCTCTATGAATTTTATTATTATTATTATTATTATTATTATTATTATTATTATTATTATTATTATTATTATCATTATTATTATTGTTATTATTATCATCATTATTATTATTATTATTATTATTATTATTATTATATTATTATTATTGTTGTTGTTGTTGTTATTGTTGTTGTTGTTATTATTATTATTATTATTGTTATTATTATCATTATTATTATTATTATTATTATTACTATTATCATTATTATTATCATTATTATTATTATTATTATTATTATTATTATTATTATTATTATTGTTGCTATTATTATTATTATTATTATTGTTATTATTATTATCATTATTATTATTATTATTATCATTATTATTATTATTATTATTATTATTGTTATTATTATTATTATTATTATTATTATTATTATTATTATTATTGTTGTTATTATTATTATTATTATTATATTATTATTATTATTATTATTATTGCTTACCCCAAGAAAGTATGAAAAATGGCTAATATTTCCTTCAAAGTTTGCTTTTGTTACATTTATTCAAGCCCCAAAGAATCCCTCTCAACACATGACTATGATGCTCCCCCGCTACTCCTGCTCATCATCAGTGATGCACATATTGTCAGCCGCTAATGAACAAGTTCAAGTAGTTAAGCGCAAGCAACTAACAAGCAAATCTTTGGCATTGAGCAGTATATATTTTGCTATAACGATATTTCTGCATCAGCAACTCAACGCCGAATCTGTCTGAACTGCAATGGAAAACAAGTGAGCTTCAAAACATTGATGTCCCTGTCATAAAAAGCAAAGTTAGAAGAGAATATTAGTCATCTCCTTTGATTTCTAGATAGAAGCAAATAGGAAATAACAATTACTGACCAAAGACAAAAAAATAAATTAAATTAAATAAAAATCAATCTATTTTCTATTATTTACATAACGTTGAATAGTCAAACAAAATACGTGCTAAATAGGAAACGCTCGTTTTTTTCTATTAACCCACTCCGATGTAAATATTGTAACTTGATGTTTTAGATGTTATCTTATTTTTAGAGTTATTTGTTAAAGCTGATCTATGATAACGTAGCGTGTATTTGTATATGTGTATTTCTACGTGCGGGGGTTAACACATTTCGTTTCCTAATCATGAGGTCCCAAGTTCGATCTGATTGTTTGGCATCATGGGTAGAGATCTTTTGTTATTATTTCGATTCAATCCAAGTCTTGTGAGGGGAAATATGTCGACGGAAACTGAATAGAAGGGCCACAGGATGGAGCGCATTCATAATTCAAACGTTGAGTCTTGCCACACAGTCATACTGATTGTGATTGAGAATTATGTTAAGGGTACTGTGTATCAGAGGGTTACTAAGCCACCTACATTATAATTTAATGAGCAGATAAATTAGCTGCTCAAACAAAATTCTCATTGCCAAAACGGATGGAGACCCATTTACACTTTTATGCGCATGTGCATGGGTGTGCTTTCGTATGTCAGTTTTGTGATTGAATGTATTGCCTGCATATCGACATGTATGCGTATATATTTACGTTGTCTTCAAGAATATCTGCTTAGGTAAATGAAAAAGATGTTGTATGAAAAGCTCGTGGAATAACAGATAAGTTGTGTATTATTTGATATGTTGGGGAAGACCACATCCTACCAACACACCTATTTCTTTACTACACACAAGGAGCTAAACACAGAGAAGACAAACAAAGACAGACAAACGGATTATGTCGATTATGTCGACACCAGTGCTTAACTGGTACTTATTTAAACGACTCTAAAAGGATGAAAGGCAAAGTCAACCACGGCAGAATTTGAACTCACTGGCGTGCTAACGTTTCTACCAGCTCACCGCCTTTCCCTACCAACATACCTTTCAAACTTAAAATGTTAGAAGATCCATTAAGCTAGACATTGCAAACACAAATTTATGAAGGATGTGTCAGTTACATTATTTGTTAACATAGAACAAAAATAAATAAAATATGAATGCATTTAAATATCAATAAAGCGAAATGATTGGAATACTGTGAGATATAACCAAAGTTATTCACCGTCAAAAACAACATTACCGCACCTCACCATGCAGGAGAAGCACTCATCTAGAACACTCAAAATTGTTCTCACTTGTGTTTCTCATTGTAACTGAAAGGCGGTTACCTGGCAGAGAGCTGCTTGCCCGCGGGACAACATGCTTAAAGGCTCAAATTTCACCGAAGACCACTTTGCCTTTCATCCTTTCTGGACCGATAAAGTAAGTACCAGTCTAGTACAAGGGTCGATGTAATCAACTTACCTACTTCTATCAAAAACTGTTGGCGGCCCTGGCCTAAAATTTGAAACCCTTATAACTGAAAGCCCATCTTTACTGTAGCTGGAGTATTCAAACGATTGGCGTTTCTTTTCTGGGATCATAATATACTTCAATTTCCAACAATCTCGGATGAGGTCACATCTGAGTCAGAGTTACTTTAGCACGCACGCACGCGTGCACACATGCGTGCAGACGCATGCACACATTTATACACACACACATTCTGGACTGGCTTAAAATCAATCACAGACATGATCCATTCTCTAAACTACAGGTGGGTTCTCTTCTCCTTCTACCGCTTCTACTGATACTATAAAGGCTTCTTCTCATCGAAGCTGGCTGGGCATGTCACTTCCACTCAAGAATTCCGAACTCACTCATCTCTCCAACTCTCATTACCTCTTTACCTTTGTTGTGTCCAAATTCCCAGACCTGAACGTATCCTAAGCCCATTTTTTATATCCCAGAATGTCGGAATTCCCTTTCAACTAGTGTTGTTCCTGCAGTTGCTTGAGCTATATAAAAGAAAGTTAAAATTACCTTCTCGAGCCATGTCGACTCACAAGGGCAGGTTCCCGGTTTCATGGCGTATAAATTTCCCACTTGGACAGGACGCCGGTCCGTCGCAGAATTACTCATTTTTACCAGTTGAGGGGATTGGAGCAACGGGAAATGAAGTGTTTTGCTCAAGAACACGTCGCGTCACCCGGTCCAGGAATCGAAATCACTATATTAATATCATGAGCCACCCGGTCCAGGAATTGAAACCACTATCTTACTATCCTGAGCCACACTAAGCCACGTGCCTCCTCGGTTGTTTGAGTTATAAATGTTTAAGAAAAACATTAAGGACCTCGATCTCACCGAACTAGGAAAACCTGTGAAGGCCATGAGTACTTCTCCATTCTCAAGACCTAACAAATAAAAACGTATTTTTCTACAGAGATATTAATAAAACTAACAGCATTTACTTCAGACCGTAGTCTCTACTAAGAGCGCATTCTCTTATATAACGCCACTAATAACATCTAATACGATCAAACATGTCGTTTAGAATAATGTATAGCATTACACATGCTTCTGGTGAAGTTCGTAACAATTTTCATCAGATAGAATGTACCAGCATTAATAGAAACCTCGTGAAAATGATCGCAAGCGTGGCCAAAAACACGAACTCCTGTGATATAACAAGCAATTATTTTCCTTTTCCCCGAGACAAAATGCAAAATTATTCTTAAATAGGAAAACCTGAATAAAGAATTTGTTTAAGAGATTTCTCAGCCATGAAATTAACAAGGTATGCATCCAGAAGTGTAGTTTCCAATATCGTTATAAACGAATGTATAAATGCATTATTCTAGCTTATAGTTATGTTTGTGTATATATATATATATATATATATATATATATATATATATAAACATATATACATACGTACGTACACACACGCGAGCACACACACACATATACAGTCATTTATGCGCATTTTTACAGATTCAGCGGACTGATCGAATTATAGATAAATCCGTCTGCCTGCTTCTAATTGACATGTGTTTATATTAATTGTGAATATATGTATGTATGTATGTGAAAAAAAAAAAAGGCCCTGTCCGAGTAACAGTAAGAGTCTGCTAAATGTAAACTATATTAACCATGTTAAATGTTTCAACAACGGACAACAATCTACACTCAATATGTTTAATGTGATACATAAAACACTTGTTGAGACGGATAAATGTTCGGACATCCTGTCTATGATAATCTTAATGAAATTTCTGTGGTAGAAATTACTTCCACTACTTTGTATATTATTATGTAGCGTTTTAGCGTTTGCCAATCAAATTTGTTTTGCTTTATAAATTTTCAGACATCTTGTCTCACGGAAAATGTTTAAAATGTAAAACAAATTGCATTCCTATCTATCTATCTATCTATCTATCTATCTATCTATCTATCTATCTATCTATCTATCTATCTATCTATCTATCTACATATCTATCTATCTATCTATCTATCTATCTATCTATCTATCTATCTATCTATCTATCTACCTATCTATCTATCAATCTATCTATCAATCTATCTTACACACACACACACACACATATATATATATTGTTGTTGTTGTTGTTGCCGCGGTTATAAATTATAAGTCATTTAAATATTGATATTGCAATGTCTATCGATCTGGTTTTCTAGACGTCTAAGTACACAGCCAAATGGCTACATCTACATGTTAGTTAGTTTATTATTTAAAATACCTCGATATATTAGACTGTCTGTTTAGCAATGTATCTTTGTATCTTTACATATCCATCTATATACTAAAAGGCTGAATAAATTCAATTTGATATCCAGTTCTTGTCCGACAGTAGGGACTACTTCATACAAGACACATAAATGTGGTTTAAACACTGGTTTGAATTTTTGTGGGTTTGATTAATGTGTATGTGATTTCGAACTGACATTGCTGGGATGATGTCTACAAAATGGTTGTAAATAATGGTAACGTAAACAATGGTAACTCTTTAATTGGGATGTTGAGCATATTTGGTTTATCTGTTTCTGCCAAACCAAGTTGTGATTGTCAGTTCTGCAAAACTTCCACAGAACGTCTACAGGCTGTGCCATTCATGTAATTCCATATACGGTCGGATTAATTATTTCATTTACCGGTATGTCATTCAAGTTTGACCCTCCAGAATGGTGGAATATACGAAACAATGTATTCTGTGTGATGAATTTCATTGGCTTAATTTGATGTTAACTTCGTGAGGTATAGCACGTTCAAAGTCGAATACGGTTTGTTTCGAATTAAGTAGGACATGTACCGAACGAGTACCAGATGTACAAAGTTGATTAGAAGCTATTCAAAATTGAGTGTGGCATGTATGAAATTGGATACATGTAGCAATTTGAATACAGCATGTAGTACATTATGTATGACGTACTAATTTGAAATGCTTCATGAGCAAGACATGTATTAAGTCGAGTAAAATCTGTATAAATTTGAATGCAACATATTGTAATTTAAGTAAAACGTAACAAATAGAATAGGACACATGCCTAGTATAGTATGACGCGTACAAAGTACAGTAGGACATTTATCAGGTACATTGCGGTATGTACCAAATACAGTACGGTACGTACCACACACCGTGTAAAATGTACAAAAATACAGTGGGACATGTAGTAAATACAATAGAATATGTACCAAGTACTTAATAGTATGTACCATGCATAGAAAGAGATGTATCGAGTACAGTATATGTAGCAAGAATTGTAGGAGATGCGTCAACGTCTGCAAAATATGCACCATGGATAACAAGAGCGGTACCAAGTACAACTCAATATGTACCAAGTATAGTACCTTATAATAGTCGACTTAGAAATTATGTCCAGTTGCAAGTGTACCAATCGTATTCAATTTTACTGTTAAGTGTGTTTGTCAGAATATAAAGTCGGACTAGGCATGTGTATAAGGTAATTTCGTGATTCTGTATGTGTGTATGTGAAGGTATGTGCATGCATATGTGTATATATACGAGGAGGTACTGAAAAGTTCCTGGCTTTAAGGGTGTCGCGAAAGGCCTGGGTGAAGGCCCAACCTTCCGAGTTCTTTTACAGGGCTTAGAAAAACTGAAGGACTACTGCAATATGTGTGTGAATCTGATGGGGGAATATGTCGAATAAAACCGTAATTAGCTGACCCAAAGCCAGGAACTTTTCAGCCCAATCCTCGTTTATACATAGATACATACATACATACATACATACATACATACATGCATGCATACATACATACATACATACATACATGCATACATACATGCATACATATATACATGCATACATACATGCATAAATACATGCATACATACATACACACATACATACATACATACATACATGCATGCATACATACATACATACATACATACATACATACATACATGCATGCATGCATGCATACATACATACATACATACATACATACATGCATACATACATACATACATACATGCATACATACATGCATATATACATACATGCATACATACATGCATACATACATACATACATACATACATACATACATACATACATACATACATACATACATACATACATACATACATACATACATACATACATATATGTGTGTGTGTGTATGTGTATACATATATATATATGGGTTATATGTATATTTATGTGGAATTGAAGGCACAATATGGCCGAATTGTTAAGAAGATTTATTTTTCACAACCAGAGATCCTGGGTTCGATTCTATGAAGTGGCATCTTGGCCAAGTGTCATTTTCTATAAGTCTCGCGTCGGTCATACCTATAGAGTGAAATGAGTGGACGCAAACTCTATGGAAACTCGTTAGATGGGTTGTGCAGCCAAGTATCCCGTTGGTTGTGCATGAGAATTGTACCAAGGGTGCATCTATCTGTGGAAGGATCGGCCACTCACACTCACACTCACACATTCAATGAACTGGTAATTCACTTCATCGAGCAACTAAACGTTCATCGTCGAAACCGACTGAGAACCATCCAACCATTTGTATTTGTTAAAGTAAGTTTAAGATTATGATATTTGTATAATTAATAGAAACGTCAAACCTAAGTTTCACTAATCTGAAATAATCCGATATATGATGTTAAATACAAGACGACTGTTCAACAAGAATTTTTGAAATTCTCACACTTTCTGCAGAGTAATTTTTGTTCGTTACTGTTGTGTTGTCGTTGTTGTTGCTGCTACTGCTGCTGTTGCAGTTGTTGTTGCTGTTGTAGTTTTTCCTGGTTTGATGTACTCAGAATTACTAAAAGAATTCAGTAACACATTTTTATCATGATAATAAAACACACTGCCTGTTTCTACCATGTTTATATATCTCTAGAAGATTTTTGTAACTAGATACCAAATGGAAGCCGATGGTGAATTCAGCGAAATTGGACTAATCATATATGAATGGCATGTACTTTTAGATACCAGAAGTATATAAGCTCGGATAATTAGATTGCATCATTTCAAAAACCAACAGTTGCGGACAGCAGAAATCCAATTTCATTGTCCGTCAAACAGCAGATGTAATGATGCTGCCTTAAGGTATGTGCACACTTTACTTACCCGGAGGACACACGGGTCTGACAGTGGGGTGCAGTGCTGTTTATGCCGTGCTTGTGTATGTAGGGCGCAGTCCATTGCTTTGCCTAGGGACTTGTAATTCTGTTAAGACAGACCATATCAGATAAGTAAATTTTGACACAAAGCCAACAATTTCGAGAATGTGGGCAAGTCGATTACACCAACCCCAATGTTCAACTGATCCTTAATTTATCGACCCCGAAAAAGGAAAGGTTAAGTCGACCTCGGCTGAATTTGAACTTAGAACGTACAGTGGAACGAACTGCCGCAAAGTATTTTGCCCGGCGTGTTAAAAAATTCTGTCAGCTCGTTACCTTAGAGATGTGTACATATTAATATGCTTTCTGAATCCGTACACTTTTTAATGATTAAATGCAAATAAATATTCACTAATGAAATTAATGAATTTAATTAAATAGTGAAAGTTATAGATCTTAAACACTCTTCAAATAATTGTCTGTGCACTGACTGGGTCGATTAAACTCAGTGTCGCCTATATCAACATCAAATTAACGAAGTGATCACGCGATAAAATCCATTTCAAATTAAAACACGTAAGACAGGAACAAACTGCGCTTGTGTTAAAATACTTTCCGTCCTTAAAAAGCAATTAGATTAGGCACAACCGCATTCATGTGACGAGTGAATTTCAATAAAGACACCTATACAGAATGAATTCCAATGAGTCATCGACAAAAGACCGTAAGTTCGAGTCAGTCACGCCGGTTGCTCAGATGTGTCTCCTTTATTGGCGGCGTGCTCCAGTAACCCAGCTGGTAAGAGGCTTGGTTGGTAGGCCGGTTTGAGGATTGGAGTCCTGGTAGTCGAACTTCTATAGCGATCGGAGTGTCCACGCTAAGCTCGGCATCAATATGGTGCTGGTGAGGGAGCTCATTAGGACCAGGTTTTCTAACAAGGGTTCATTCGGCCCAGGGCGGAAACACAGTAAACAAAAGATTCGGTGTCGAGCAGTAGTGGGAACACACCTGTGAATAATCATCGGTTGGCAACCTGTTCGATACAACTAAACACCAATCTCTCTTCATAGATGCAGGTGTGGCTGTGTGGTAAGAAGCTTGCTTCCCGATCAAATGGTTGCGATCATCACTGCGTACCACCTTGGGCAGGTGTTTTCAACTGTTGTGTCAAGGCGTGCAACGCCTTGTGAATCGATTCACATGACGGAAACTGAATGAAACTTGTGTGCGTATGTATATATATATATGTCTTCCCTTCTCGGGATCTTTCCTTCTCCTTTGTTTCCGACGAAGAGCTCCGCTCGAAACGTTAAACCCTCCTTCTTCCCTTCTTTCCTGAGCGTCCAATAATACTTTATTTGTTCCACGTCCTCGCGTTGCTGTGTTTCTTTTGTGTTTTCTTGTTTGGATTAACTATATATATAT
>NC_043002.1:92290982-92303482 GCF_006345805.1 Octopus sinensis
TACATATATATATATTTTTGTACATATATATATGTGTGTATATATATATATATATACATATATTTGTACATATATTATATATATATATATATATATATATAAATCTTCTTATCATATGTGTATACAGGGAGATATTGCAATAAGTTGAATCAGTCAATTGACCTTTCGGGATCAAAGGCATCACTCATCAATAGGTGATTAGCTCCTATTTAACCTCAGAGAGAATATAACATTAGGAGATACGATACTAATAACAAAGCAGCTGAAATACTTGCAAAGACAAATCAAAGACGAATGGCGGATTGAATTCTCTCTATCTGCTTATGTCTTCCTTCACTGCACTGGCAACTATTTGTTATGGTTTAGCAAGAAGGTGAAGAGAAGAGTCACACCATTGACCCTAACCAGTTTCCAGTTGAAGGCAGAGCATCAAGATATCGAGTTAACCTCCGACTAAAGCCCCTGTGTATACATTATATTAATAGTGTCACTGTTAAATATAATGTCTCTATAAGCCCCGGTATAAACATTATATTAATAGTGTTAACCGTCAAGCGTAATCTATCACCAAGTGGATACTTGTATTACACGTTTCATATCTTGGCTGTACTTTCTCTATCTCTTTTAACATCTTCCATCATATCGGTCTGTTTAATGGAGGATATCATGCGTTGTCTCTTCATCTGCTTAATTCATTCCTTATTTTTGAGAATCTGTTGTTGTTTAATCCCGGGTCAGTTCGGTTCAAGCAAACAATATGGTTTAACGTAATTCCAGTCGTGTCCCTCCAATTCAAACAGTGTATAAATACTCTTTTTCTTCTTTCAGTCATTTGACTTTGGCCATGCTAGAGCGCCGCCCTAAAGGGGTGGTTTTTTATCGAAGAAATAGACCCCACGACTCATTCTTTGTAAGCCTAGTACTTTTTGTATCGATTCTCCTTGCCGAACCGCTAAGTAACGAGGATATAAATACACCAACATCGGTTGTCAAGCGATGGCGGTGAACAAAAACAGACACGAAGACACACATAAATATACCCCCCCATATATATATATATATATATATATATATATATATATATATATATATATATATATATAATAGTTATCGCCATACTTCGAACAGGTTTATAATGGACGCAGGTTGTGTGTCAAATAGCTAGCTTGAGGCAGTGGCCTCTTGGAGCTAATCAGCGACAGCTTTAGTCTTATATTTATAAGACTGCCATATAAGTATAGCGATAACTATTAATTTCCAGTAACGCTGCCGTAATCTCCTTTAGAGAGACTTAGTAATTTTAATATTTCTATTATATATATATATATATATATATATATATATATACACGTCAGGTTTCTTTCTGTTTCCGTCTACCAAATCCACTCACACGGCTTTGGTCGGCCTGAGGCTACAGTAGAAGACGCTTGCCCAAGATGCCACTCAACGGGACTGAACACGGAATCATGTGA
The DNA here is from genome assembly GCF_006345805.1 of Octopus sinensis. NCBI lineage: Eukaryota > Metazoa > Mollusca > Cephalopoda > Octopoda > Octopodidae > Octopus > Octopus sinensis. The sequence continues at coordinate 92,292,455 of NC_043002.1, forward strand.
TTGGGAAGCAAGCTTCTTCACACACACACACACACACACTCACACCTGCATATATATCAGGTCATTCCATAAATAATGCCAGAAATATATATGTAATATATGTAATTTCTATCAAATTTTACAGTACTCTGAAATGTCAAATAGTGTTGGTTGATACTCATATGACTTTCGAAACCTTTAACTTAATATAATTTCTTTCTACAGAATAATCTGACTGAATTAATTACTAATGGACGTATCGAAGCAGCGTTTAAGACACATAATGCTTTATGAGTTCAAAAACGGAAACACTGCAGCATAAGTAACCCGAGATATCCATTCTGTTTATGGGAAAGAGAGCTTAAACGAAAGAAGTTGCAGATGGTTTGCAAAGTTCAGAAATGGCGATTTCAGCCTAAGAGAAAGAGGCCGCGAATAGGACGCCCTATTGAATTTGATGATAAGCTTGAGAAGGATAGTACTGTATCAGTTGAAGAATTGGCAAGGAAGCTCAATTCTAGCAATTCAACAGTTCACTGCCATCTTCAGCAACTTGGAAAAGTGCTCAAACTCGGAAAATGGGTTATCTCTGATTTGACAGAAGACAACCGAAAATCAGGAGTGGACAACTGCTCATCTTTTCACTCTCGTGTACATATCTCATCACTTCTGGACAGATTAGTGACTGATGATGAAAAACTGATTTTTATGAAAATGTTAAACAACGCAGGCAATGGCTTAGTGGTGGAGAATAGACTAAACCACAACCCAAAAAGAACCTCTCTGTGAAAAGGTTTTTCTTTTTGTTTGTTGAGATTGCATTTGAGCCATCCACTTTGAGCTGCTAAGAATTAATGAAACAATTACTACTCACATCTACTGCCAACAATTAAAGCGTTTGGATGTTGCTTTGAAGGAAAAAAGGCTGCTTTGCGAATCGTACGGTGTGTTTCCTTGTGATAATGCTAGACCCCACATTGCAAAGATTACATCAGAAAAAATAAAATAATTTTCTGGGAAAAAATCCCTCACTCGCCTTGTTCCCCGGACCTCTCTCCCTCTGATACCCTCTCATCAAAACCAAAAAAGTTTTTCCACCAATGGAATTTAAAATATAATCGAATATACAGCAGGTCTTGGTGTCCTTCTCCGGGTTTGACCACAGTCGATTTTTAAGAAAGAAACAAAGAAACAAAGAAAGAAAGAAACAAACAAACAAACAAACAAAGAAGGAAAGAAAAATAGAAAGAAAGAAAGTAAAAGGGAAGAAATGAAGACAGAAAGAAGTGATCTAAATGTTTCTGGTTCCGTTGGTTTATCATAGCGCCAGAATCTAAGCGTAAAATCTTTAGAAAGTTTTTTGATAAATTCCAGTTTTCAAGCGAGACGACCCTATAATCTTTTTGTACTATGACTCAGTTTACTCGGTAATATGTTTTATATAAAACCAGCTGATCCAGAATAAATAATGTACAATGACTAAAACGAATTTTCAAAATGGAACAGAAATGTCACGTGATCAGTGATTCGTAACAAAACTGGTCTGCTTTCTGACCAGTATCTAGCAGTATTTAACCGACAACTTAACCGTTTTCTTACCATAATTCTAAGGAATGTTAATTAGTGGGGTATAATATTTGTCACCAGACGAAATGCTTAGCGGTATTTCGCCCGTCGTTACGTTCTGAGTTCAAATTCAGCCAAGGTCAAATTAATTACCGGTGAAACACTGGGGTCGATTTAATCGACTCATCCCCTATTCCAAAATGGCCGCCTTTTTGCAAAATATGAAACAAATATTTCAGGGCGTAATAAGGCGGCGAGCTGGCAGAGTCGATAGCAGACCGGGCAAAATGCTTAGCGACATTTCGTCTGTCATTACGTTTTGAGTTTGAATTCCGGCAGGACCACTTTGCTTTTTATCCTTTCAAGGTCGATAAATTAAGTACAAGTCAAATACTGGGGTTGATATGATTGATTTAGCCCCTTCCACCCCCACCCCCGAAATTGCTAGTCTTGGGCCAAAACTTGAAACCATTATTTCAGGTTGTAATGACCAAGTCTGATACGAGCCCAGTGCCTTCACGTTAATGGTATCTAGAATGAACCGCTATCAATGGTCGTGGATACCCAATGAAAAGTAATGTTGAAATAAAGAGTGAACATGGCTCACCGGCAGATAATGAGTTCTTGACTGACAATCACCTGGAGATGGTGTGTCAGAAAAAAGGAAAACACTGATGGTGAATCGTATGATTGAATTGGGACTCCGTCGGTTACGACGACGAATGTTCCAGTTGATCCGACCAACAGAACTGAGTGAAATTAACGTGCAAGTGGCTGAGCACTCCACAGACACGCGTACCCTTAACGTAGTTCTCAGGGAGATTCAGCGTGACACAGAATGTGACATGATCGGCCCTTTTGAATTACAGGTTTTACTCGTTTTTGTCAGACGAGTAGACTGGAGCAACGTGAAATAAAGTGTCTTGCTCAAGGACACAACACTTCCCCGGGAATCGAACTGACGACCTTACAATCGTGATCCGAATATCCTAATCACTAAGCCATGCGCCTTCAATGTATGATTTATATGTGACGCAGTGACGCGGGCATTTGTATAAATTAGATATGAAAAGGTAAGCCTTATTATTAATTGATAGTGAAGGCGTATAGCTCAGTGGGTAGAGTGTCGGGCTCACAATCCTGAGGTAGTGAGTTCGATTCTCGGACCAGGTTGTGTGTTGTGTTCTTGAGCAAGACACTTTATTCCGTATTGCTCCAGAAAGCTCAGTTGCGGAAATGAGTTGTGATGTCACAAGTGCCAAGCTGTATCTGCCTTTGCCTTTCACTTGGATAACAATGGTCGGTCGCGTGGACAAGGGAGATTCGCATGCATGGGCGACTGCTGGTCTACCCTAAACAATCTTACCTGGACTTGTGCCTCAAAGGGGAAGTTTCTAGGTGCAATCCCATTGTCATTCGTGACCGAACGGAATCCTTTTTCTTAATTAATTGATCTAGGACACAAATATCATCGGGAGCTTTATCTTGTCGTAATGCAGGATTGTGCTTTCTGAGAATTGTGATGTCTGACTCGACTGAAGTCGCCAAATTAATAGAATTTAGAGAGATTTAATAAAAAAAATTAACTACATTTTCCGATACTAATTTAATACAAGATTCTGACAGAAAATCGTTTTCGAAAGGTTTCAATTTGAATACGAACACTTTAAATCTGTATATTTTTTTATCATGGTATTATTAGCGATGTCATAAATGTGAGAAACGTTCCATAGCCACAAGGTGCTGATATAACAGAGTCCAGTTGGTGTGAACACAATAATTATACCGATTCTGACAATCATTATTATTGTTGTTGTTGTTGTTAATGGTGTTGTTGCTGCAGCTTCTGCTGCTACTGCTGTGGCTGATAGTTATGATCACCAGCGTTTCAACCATGACAATTCCGTCTGTTTGTAAATCTATGATTATTATTGCACGATATTTCAGTCTGTTTAAAAGACAGTAAGATGTGATTACTATTCTACTCTTTTACCTTTTTACTTGTTTCAGTCATTTGACTGTGGCCATGCTGGGGCACCGCCTTTAGTCGAGCAAATCAATTCCAGGACTTATTCTTTGTAAGCCTAGTACTTATTCTATCAATATCTTTTGCCGAACCGCTGCGTTACGGGGGACATAAACACACCAGAATCGGTTGTCAAGCGATGTTGGCGGGGGGACAAACACAGGCACACAAACATATACATACACACATACATATATATATACGACGGGCTTCTTTCAGTTTCCGTCTACCAAATCCACTCACAAGGCTTTGGAGGCCCGAAGCTATAGTAGAAGGTACCTCACAGTGGGACTGACCCGGAACCATGTGGTTGGTAAGCAAGCTACTTACCACATAGCCACTCCTACGCCTGATTGCAAAGAATTTGGCTGTTATTTCTTGCGGGTTAACTGACCGATAATGGTTTCCCCGTTTTATATTGTTTAGAACCAGCTCAAGTAAAATAGACATCAAAAACATTCTACCCGTGAACAGTGTCTCTTGTTCAAGCTCAGTGTACAAAGGACTTTACTGATATACTCTTTAGTTTTTAAAAAGAAAAGACAGAAAAAATTTAGTTGAGGAAGATTAGGCTTCTATTTCTAACAAGTTCAGCGACAAAGAAGACTGCATTGGTTCCATCATGGTTCTTCAGTTTGTTTGTTTTTTTTCACATTTAATCTGTATACACACCACTTTGAGGATGTGTATGCTACCATAGTATTAGGTTAACAATAACTTTAAGAGACAAAGTTATGAGATAGAAACTGTGCTGGTTTCCGTCCCAATTGACTGGGCTGCTGCTCTTCTTAGACGACTGACTTAAATCGTAGTCCGGTTTAACAACACCTGGTCCTTGGGTTTTTAGAGGAATATATTCTGTTGAATTATTCGGAGCAAATTTCTAGTCTGTCCCCCCCACCACCACCACCACAACCACATTCTCAGTAACTAAGGTAATGTCCTTCTTACTCTAACTACCAAGTGAAAAATAAGAAAAGAAATACGTCGGCGTGGCTGTGGGGTTTGACGCATGCTTCCAAACGACATGGTTCCAGGGGTTCAGTTCTACTGCAGGCGCGTTGGACAAGTCTCTTCTACTGTAGTCTCAAGACGACCAAATCCTTGTGAGTGGGTTGGGTAAATGGAAACTGAGAGAAGCCGACGACCGAACTCCGTTCCGGCTGACAGGTCGTAAGTCGATTTCGTCGTATGTCGGATTTTATATTTTTCAACAACTATTTTGATTGAAACGCAACTGATGCTTGAAAGTGACTGAGTGAGCGACAGTAGCAGGCAGTGGATACTTGTGTCTGGGGGAGGCCTGCGTAGCCAGATGCTGCCATAGCTATCGTACGCGAGCTGCCCAACGTCCCCAAATCAAGTTTTTTTATATTTTATATATATATATATATATATATAATATATATATATAGATAGATAGATAGATAGATACATACATACATACATACATACATACATACAACATACATACACATACATATATATTATATATATATATATATATACATACATATATATATATATATATATATATATATATATATATAAAGTATGTATATATCTATCTATCTATCTATCTATCTATCTATCTATCTATCTATCTATCTATCTATCTATCTATCTCTCTCTCTCTTCTCTCTCTATATTATATATATATATATATATATATATTATATATATATATATATATATATATTATCATTTGATTGAACGCCACACATTCATTTCCAAATATATATTATAGTCGTCAACTAAACTTGACTAAGGGTGTGAATAACACCTACATTGCTACAAATAGGCGCTAAAATGCTGGAGCAAAGCTCCATTTACGGTGCTCCACCATGACCACAGTCTAATGACTTAAACAAGTAAAAGATAAAAAAAAGATCAACTGCTGATTTTAAAGGCTTTCCTGGGATTGAACATTTCAACGACGTCACTATAATGATATCTGGGTCCTTCCGTTTCTTATAATGCTCTTTCCGTAGAGGCTTGATATTTTGTTAGGTAAGTGTATAGATTTCTTCTTCGAGATACACAGCCAAATATTTTATTTTCTATTCCAGAGTGTGACTGATGCATGAATTTTGAAAATACCTCCTATATTGTCTGTCTACCATTTCCTCGATCCGTCGATGAATTTATCGTCATCGGTTGTTTTGCGATCCTACAAGATATCATCCGCACTTGGTGACCAAAAGTTTGGAGCATACTTTCGATATCAATTTGTAGCGGTGTTTCCTTATGAAAATTTAATACTGATGGCAGCAATTGTGAATTCATTGTTGCTGATATATTTGGTCATAGTGAAATTGGCATACCTAGTAGAAATATGGTGAGTTGGTTAAGTCAACGAGAGAATTGGTGAGGTAGAAGATGTGTGCAGCAATATTAGATAATTCAGCACAACAATGGCTACCATAGTAGAAGATCAATAAAGCAGGTAATATTCCAACATCAAATTGCCAAATTTAAACCAGTTCAATAACATGGCGGATGCGTAATCGCTATAAGGCAAATACGCAGCGTTACACATACACGCCTGGGTGTATACCCATGTACCTCCACAACAGTGAACAAGAGCAATACCATTGAGCAAATAAAAGCGTCATCACCGAGTTGCTCAAACAGATAGAAATAAGAGACAAACCACCCTAAAAAAAATCAACCCCTATCATCGTATATATGTGGTGAGGGATGGATGTAATATATTTTTATCTTCATGCAATTCTTAGGGAGCGTCTTGAAGGGGGTTAGTAGAACTCGATCTCGCTATACATATTTTAAAAAATCTTGTGCTTATTCTATCTATTGACGATAAGTTACGGAGATAAGTTACAGTGTCATAAACAAACCAACATCAGTTATCAAATGGGTATATGGGCAAACATGTACACACGCACACACACACACACGCACACACACATACACGCATACACACGCATACACACACAAGCACTCACACACATACACGCACACACACGCACATACACAAATGCATACGCACACACGTACACACACACACGCACGTACACACACATGCACGACACCCACCCACACACATTCACACACGAATACACACACACACACGACGCATATATACAGACGTACGCACATACACAACGCACACGCGCGCATGCACACTCACACACATACACGCATACACACACACGCACACACAAACACCTTCACGCACGCACACACTTTCACATAATCATACATACACACTAAGGATTCCATATCAACTTTTATCTACCAAATTTACTCGCAAGCTCAGTTGTGAATGGTGTTGAGCTCACGGTTTCGATTTCTGGATCAGAGATATGCTTTCGATTCCTGGAACAGAGAGAGACGGACAGACAGACAGAGACAGAGACAGACAGACAAAGACAGACAGACAGACAGACATACAGACAGAGAGGAGGAGAGAAAGACTTCAACCAAGACGAAACAGCTTTAGTCCATCTAATCGAAAAATGTAATTATTGAGTAAGCACATCACAATAGGTTGTCGGTGCTATGAGCTTAAGGTTTCTGCGAAAGAAAACAAACATGAAGAATGGTCCTCAGATGTTTACAGTAATCCCTCAACTATCGAAGGTGCTACGTTCCAAAACCCCGCGCGACAGGTGAAGTAGAAACAGTACTGAACAGTATATTTATTATTATTTTTATAATTTGTATCAGGTTGAGTAAAAAGTAAGCAACGTTTAAAACCATGATGAATTTGTAGCGGATTTTTGCAGAGTTTTGAATTTTTTAAAACATTTCTTTTTTGCAATTGTCTGATAATGCAGACTTAGACTTGCCCAAAGGCATCAGTAATTTAACAAGGATATTTTTTTTCACCGTTGTTACAATCATCTGAAATGGAACTATCAAAGAGCGATACTCGAACAATTTTGCTATTCAACATCAAAAAAGGAAGTAAAGCAGCTTAAACTGTTCGTGACATCAACGAAACGTTTGGTGAGGAAATAACCAGTGAGTGGTCAGCTCGAAAATGGTTTAAACGATTTCGCAGTGGAGACCTGAGTCTTGAAGATCGTGAGCATAGTGGACGCCCATCTGTCATCGATGACCGTCAATTACAGATCGTCATTGAAAAAGATCTACGTAAAACCAACCAAGAACTGGCAAAAGAACTTCAAGTTAGCAAAAAAAAAAACCGCCTGCAACCATTTGCATACCATCGGAAAATCAAAAAAGCTCAACAAATGGGTACCACACGATTTGAATGAAAATCCGAAAATGCGCAGATATGAAATTTGCTTGTCACTCTTTCTCCGTAACCAGACCGATCCATTTCTCGATTGCATTGTAACTCGCGACAAAAAGTAGATTCTGTACAATAATAAAAAGCGTTCCTCGCAGTGCTTGGACCAAATTGAAGTACCGAAAACCTTCCCTAAACCCAAGCTCTTCAAAAAGAAGGTTATGGTGACTGTTTGGTAATGTACTGCTGGACTCATCCACTACAACTTCTTAAAATCCGAGAAAACCATTACTGCAGAAACATATTGCTATAGAATTACCAAAATGAACGAAAAGCTTTTGCCCCTTCCGCCCCAGACTGGTCAACAGAAGAATTCCAATCATTCTTCCTAACAATGCTCGACAACACCTTTCACTAATAACGCTCCAGAGGTTGAGGGAACTTGGCTATGAAGTTCTTCCATACCCCGTTTATTTCCCAGACCTTTCTCCTACCGACTACCACTTTTCCAAGCACTTCGAGGTTTTCCTGCAAGATAAGGACTTCAAAAATATAACCGATGCTGAAAGTGCGTTCAAAGAGTTCATCAAGCTCCAGAACTCAAGATTTTTTATATTACCGGAATAAATAAACTTGTAACACGTTGGCAAAAATGTGCTGATTGTAATGGTACTTATTTTGATAAATATAATATCCGCATTGTTGAAATATATTGTGATGAATTTCATGTTTCAAAACGTTGCTTACTTTTTAATCAACCTGATATTATTTATTTTACTATACATGCAAAGCAACACAACACACTTGCTCCCCGAGTTTCATTTTCCATACAGTATATGCGATTCGTTGTTTACTAATCTACGGTACACTACGTATTTTCTTTTCATATTTTTTAATTAATGTGTTATACATTGCAGTACTGTACTGCATTTTTATTTATCAATTTATTGATTTTTAGGCGCGAAAATGCTTATTTTACTACAGAAATAATTAAGATCTAAAAGAATATAAATACCTATCGGCAACAGAATATCTGCGATATACTGAGGAGTCCGCGATATAAATTTACATACATTAGCCCGAAAAATACGCGATGTACCGAGGGCATGATAGGTGAACCACGATACGGCGTGGGATTACTGTACTATGATTGGAAATTATGGAGGATTTTTCACAATTCACCCTGCAGGCTATCCAGGTCATTTTTGGTTCGTTGCTCGCTGTTCAACGAAGGACAGTAATCATCCGGTTTCATTATTACTCTTTTACTTGTTTCAGTCATTTGAGTATGACCATGCTGGAGCACCTATATATATATATATATGAAAAAATAAGTCAAAATAGAAAATGCTAAAATAATTTTATAAAGAACATTTCAGTACCGGTTTCAGTCATTTTGAGACCTTTTCAACTGTAACGATTGAATAATTAAATTTAGAAAAATTAAAAGAAATATTTTTTTAAAGGAATATTTGTATAGTGTTCAAATATAAGTGGCATTTTCCTTGTTTCTGCCTTGCTCTGTCTCTCTTGAGACATATATATGTATATATATATATATATATATATATATGTGGTGTGTGTGTGTGTGTGTGTGTGTGTGTGTGTGTGTGTGTGTGTGTGTGTGTGTGTGTGTGTAAAATAATCTGTGACAATTATTCAATAGCCAAGATAAAACTCTGAGTTTCTGATGCCGAGGTGGAAATCCACAACACCATCTCTTCGGTTATCTGGCCATCTGAAAAACGCTATGAAAAAAGACCTTTATACAAATTCTCTTTGTATAACGGTCTTTTTTCATAGCGTTTTTCAGATGGCCAGATAACCGAAGAGATGGTGTTGTGGATTTCCACCTCGGCATCAGAAACTCGGAATTTTATCTTGGCTATTGAATAATTGTCACATATTATTTTACAGATAAATTTCCTCTATTTACATAATATTGAGATCTCTTTCTTTCTTTTGTTATCTTACCGTTTTTACCAATATATATATATATATATAAATATAGCAGGACTCGGAAACGACAGAAGAACAGAGTAGTGACTTTATCAGAGAAGTATCAAATATCTGAGAAAGGTATGTACATTAGATACGTGTGCGTATGTGTATGCATGTATGTATATATGTGTGTGCATTTATGTATATACACATGCGGGCGCGCCTGTGTGTGTGTGAGTGTGCATGTGTGTGCGCGTATATATGTTTAGCATCGATGTAGGGGTTGGCTGAGGTGTGCCTAGTTTTATGACCGAAATTTAGAGCATTCTAAAAGGCGTTGCCACGAAATACTTCACATGGGTGTGCGCGGTTTGAACGTAATGAAATCAAACGTCAAGAACAAACCTAAATTACAAAAAGTAGAACGTCTTCTTACATGTATATACATACATACATACATATATATTATATATATATATATATATATATATATATATATATAATATATATATATGCATATATATATATATATATACGTACATATATATATATGCATACATACATATATATATATATAGATATATAGATATAGATATATATATAGATAGATATATATATATATAAATATATATAAATATATAGATATATAATATAGAATATATGTATATATGTGTGCGGTGTGTGTGTGTGTGTTTGTGTACACAGAAAGAGGAGTAGAGAGACAAAGGGAAATACATATTTCTACATCCATCCATACACACACATATTATATATACACATCTATGTGCACGTGCATCTGTGTGCCACTATGTATGTATATGTATATATATATATATATATATATATATATATATATATATATATATATAATATATATATATATTATATATATGCATGCATGTACGTACGTATTGAGTTTTGGTGGAAAAAGCGGTAAAAAAGCACTCAATAAGTGAGTATACATACACACACACACACATACCCACACCACACAAACACATGCATACACACACACACATACATATATATATATTAATTATCAGAAAAGTTTAAAAAAGTGACTCGTGTGCCAAGAGTTTCGTTTATGGTATTCTTGTCATACTCAAAAATTTTACCTCTTCAGTCACTCTTGTAATTTTTCTGCCGATATATACTTGCAGAAACACGCACACATGCATGCACACACACACGCACACACACACGCACACACACACATGTATGTATATAAAGTGCAGTTTCATATGTGTAATGTAGTCTTCGCGGTGTAAGAGTTTTACGTACACAATACAATGAATAG
>NC_043002.1:92308482-92313482 GCF_006345805.1 Octopus sinensis
TATATACATATATATATATATACATATATACATTAAACAAAACTTACAAATCTGCATGTACACATACATACATACATACATACATACATACATACATACATACATACTACATACATACATCCATACATACATACATACATACATACATACGTTACATACATTTATAGGGAGAGTTTACGAAAAAAACAAAAGACGAAGACAGGTGGTGTACAAAAAAAAAACAGATGTATTAGTATAACGCTCAGGAATAGAAAAAGTCTTTTACGTTTCGAGCCTACTCTCTTCTATAGAAAGGGACACAGAAAAAAAACAAGGAGAGAAACAAGGAGAGAGAAAAAATGTGTGTAGTGGCTAACGATCTATCATACATATATACATAAAACAAAACATACAAATCTGCATGTACACATACATATATACATACATGCATACATACATACATACATACATACATACATACACACACACACACATATATACATACATACATACATAAATACATGTAGAAGGACGCGGATTAGGGCATCGGGAGTAACATTCATGATCTAGAAAAACGGGATCTTTTCGGTTTGAACGGCAGTTTTTAACATAATTTCTAGGTAACTATAAAGTTTTAAACTTCATATACTGGTAGAATGTGTTTATAAAACATCTTTCTCTCTTGGCTTTATTGAGAAAATTCTATAGTTTGTAAGATATTTGTTGCTTTTTTCTTCAATTTCTGCAATTTCAACCAATCACTGACGTCTACTGAGGTAAAAAAAAACATTCTGTGCCGTATGAATATGTCCCTCGTTTAAGAAACAGATTGGGTTTATTTACATTTTTGAAGAAAAAAAAGATACCCTTCCCCTCACCCCTAACCCTAACCCTAAAACAGATTGAAATGCAATAGATCGATACTAGGGTTATTATTATGGGTGACAATTTCATATGACACCGCTAGAAAAAACTGCCCTTCAAACCGAAAAGATCCGAAAAACGACCTATGTCTAAAGAAAGACTGAGATTCTTTATTTATATATTATATGCACATATATGTATATATGAATGTAAATATTTATATATATACCACTCTTATAAATGGCATCTATATTTTATATGTGTCACTTAAAGCGAGATTATAATTCAAATGTTATTAGCTTTATGTCCTTTAGTTACAATGTAAAAGTCTGAATGACTACATATACACAGATACATACATACACATAAATACATACACACATACATACATACATGCATACATGCATACATACATACATACATACGTGTGTGTGTGTGTGTGTGTGTATTTGTAGAGGCGCAATGACCCGGTGGTTAGGGCAGCGGACTCGCGGTCGGAGAATCGCAGTTTCGATTCCCAGACCGGGCGTTGTGTGTGTTTATTGACCAAAAACACCTAAAAGCTCCACGAGGCTCCGGCAGGGGGTGGTGGTGACCCCTGTTGTACTCTTTCGCCACAACTTTCTCACACTCTCTCTTCCTGTTTCTTGAGTAACGCTGCAATGGACTGACGTCCCATCCAGCTGCGGGAACACATACGCCACAGAAACCGGGAAACCGGGCCCATGAGCCTATATATATATATATATATATATATATATATATACATATGTATGTATATGTTTGTGTGTCTGTATTTGTCCCCCCACCATCGCTTGACAACCGTTGCTGGTGTGTTTACGTCCCCGTAAATTAGCGGTTCGACAAAAAGAGACCGATACAATAAGTACTAGGCTTACAAAGAATAAATCCTGAGGTCAATTTGTTCGACTAAAGGTGGTGCTCCAGCATGGCCGCAGTCAAAATGACTGATATAGATAAAAGAAAATTAAATAAATAAATAAATAAAAAAACTATATAAAAACTCATAATTACATCCTAGTAGTCATGCTAATTGTTCACCGCACAGACACAAACGCACACGCACACACACACACACACACACATAGACACACACATACACTCACGTAGACACACACACGTACATACACTGGCGTATACAACACTATATTATATTTGATTTGCTTTCTGACACCATTATACACTATGGAGATCATAAACAGTCATCGTACATCTACGACCTGGTTACTGATGTATTTCCTCTGCATATTTTGTCCCGTTCACTTGTATTTATATTTAGAATAAATATAACGCACGCCCTTATTTATATTCAGAACATACACACACATACACACACAAAAGCGCACACACACCACACACACACACACACACACACACACACACACACACACACACACACATATATATATATATATATATATATGTAACTAGCAGTATCGCCCGGCGTTGCTCGGGTTTGTAAGGGAAATAACTATATAAGCATTTTTAGAGAGTTATAGCCAAAAAATAACAAAAAAATGCATTAAAAATGGAAAATAAATGATGGTAAATTTTTTTTTAAATCGTTGACTCATCGTAGACATTTTTAGAGAGTTACTTCCCTTATATAATAGCGAAACAAATGCATTAAAATCGAAAAATGATGGTAAATATTTTTTTAAATCGTAGACTCATCGTAGACGCCCGCTAATACCCAGAAGGGCTCGATATGAATCACGACTATAAGATAGCCGCTTTTGGTTAAACTGCCCCGCAAAATGTGGGAGTAGTTAGGAATCTAAATCGTAGGAGACAGACACACAACTTCTCTTTTATATATAAAGATATATATATATATATATATATATCAACAATCAAGGAACGGACATAATAGGCCATTCACCCACTAGAAATAACAGCCAAAGCTTCAACCGCAAATAAAAGTCAATTCCGTAAACAGGAGAAAATTTAAAAAACATTTACCCTACGGTGCACCGTTTCGTCTGCTGTTTAATGGTAAACTAACCTGATTAAATTAAATCAAGCCAATCTTCCATAGGCCCTCAGATTCTTCAGTAAGAAATAGCCACAAGTCGGAACAGATATTTACACGAGGCATTTCCGACCCTGCCAAGTTAATATCTGACCTAAAATTTTCAAATCATCGCACTCGCGCCAAATTTATCGGCAGCAAATAAATATAAGCCATCGAATGGCTTATATTTATTGCTGCCGATAAATTTGGCGCGAGTGCGATGATTTGAAATTTTAGGTCAGATATTAACTTGGCAGGGTCGGAAATGCCTCGTGTAAATATCTGTTCCGACTTGTGGCTATTTCTACTGAAGAATCTGAGGGCCTATGGAAGATTGGCTTGATTTATTTAATCAGGTTAGTTTACCATTAAACAGCAGACGAAACGGTGCACCGTAGGGTAATGTTTTTTAAATTTTCTCCTGTTTACGACGGAATGGACTTTTATTTGCGGTTGAAGCTTGGCTGTTATTTCTAGTGGGTGAATGGCCTATTATGGCCGTTCCTTGATTGTTGATGGTGAACTTAAAAATGGTCTTATGACTATTTATTTTTTCCCACTAGGCCGTGGTGGCAAAAAAATTCTACAAAATTTTTTTTGGCACCCTATATTGATTAATTATGAATTTTCTGGTTAATTCCGTACGGATTCGATGGCTTATATTATTTGCCTGCCGATAAATTTGGCGCGAGTGCGATGATTTGAAAATTTTAGGTCAGATATTAACTTGGCAGGGTCGGAAATGCCTCGTGTAAATATCTGTTCCGACTTGTGGCTATTCTTACTGAAGAATATGAGGGCCTATGGAAGATTGGCTTGATTTAATTTAATCAGGTTAGTTTACCATTAAACAGCAGACGAAACGGTGCACCGTAGGGTAATGTTTTTAAATTTTCTCCTGTTTACGGAATTGACTTTTATTGCGGTTGAAGCTTGGCTGTTATTTCTAGTGGGTAATGGCCTATTATGGCCGTTCCTTGATTGTTGATGTTGAACTTAAAAATGGTCTATGACTATTTAATTTTTTCCCACTAGGCCGCTGGTGGCAAAAAAATTCTACAAAATTTTTTTTGGCACCCTATATTGATTAATTATGAATTTTCTGGTTAATTCCGTAATGGAATCGATGGCTTATATTTATTTGCTGCCGATAAATTGGCGCGAGTGCGATGATTTGAAAATTTTAGGTCAGATAAACTTGGCAGTCGGAAATGCCTCGTGTAAATATCTGTTCCGACTTGTGGCTATTTCTACTGAAGAATCTGAGGGCCTATGGAAGATTGGCTTGATTTAATTTAATCAGGTTAGTTTACCATTAAACAGCAGACGAAACGGTGCACCGTGGTAAATGTTTTTTAAATTTTCTCCTGTTTACGGAATTGACTTTTATTTGCGGTTGAAGCTTTGGCTGTTATTTCTAGTGGGTGAATGGCCTATTATGGCCGTTCCTGATTGTTGATGTTGAACTTAAAAGGTCTATGACTATTTATTTTTTCCCACTAGGCCGCTGGTGGCAAAAAAATTCTACAAAATTTTTTTTGGCACCCTATATTGATTAATTATGAATTTTCTGGTTAATTCCGTAATGGAATCGATGGCTTATATTTATTGCTGCCGATAAATTTGGCGCGAGTGCGATGATTGAAAATTTTAGGTCAGATATTAACTTGGCAGGGTCGGAAATGCCTCGTGTAAATATCTGTTCCGACTTGGGCTATTTCTTACTGAAGAATCTGAGGGCCTATGGAAGATTGGCTTGATTTAATTTAATCAGGTTAGTTTACCATTAAACAGCAGACGAAACGTGCACCGTAGGGTAAATGTTTTTTAAATTTTCTCCTGTTTACGGAATTGACTTTTATTTGCGGTTGAAGCTTTGGCTGTTATTTAGTGGGTGAATGGCCTATTATGGCCGTTCCTTGATTGTTGATGTTGAAATTAAAAATGGTCTATGACTATTTAATTTTTTCCCACTAGGCCGCTGGTGGCAAAAAAATTCTACAAAATTTTTTTTGGCACCCTATATTGATTAATTATGAATTTTCTGTTAATTCCGTAATGGATCGATGGCTATATTTATTTGCTGCCGATAAATTTGGCGCGAGTGCGATGATTTGAAAAT
>NC_043002.1:92318482-92365982 GCF_006345805.1 Octopus sinensis
CAACAAGAATACATTTTGCACCAAAAGCCAATATAAGATTTTTTTATGATAGCAATCGCAGTATAGTTTGTTCTAACGGAACATCTACGTTAAAATGGAGATGAATATTACTTCTCGAGATTAATGCTACCTCTGACGCTAATATACATTTTTTTTTAGCTAACTGGCAAATAGTGACATCAACACCTGTTCTAGCATTGTTTTATAAGCTCAAGGGTGGCTGTGTGTTAAGAAGTTTGCTTCCCAACCACATGGTTCCTTGAACAAGTGTCTTCTACTATGGCCTCAGGCCGACAAAGTCTGTGAGTGGATTTTGTAGACAGAAACTGAAAGAAGCTCATCGTACATATATATATGTATATATATATATATATATATTATATATATATATATATAATATAAAAACGGGAAGCTTTATGAAAATAAACAAAAGACGAAGGCAGGTGGAGTACAAACAATAATTGTATTAGTATGGCGCTCAGGAATATAAATAAAATAAGGCGGCGAGCTGGCAGAAACGTTAGCACGCCGGGCGAAATGTGTAGCCATATTTCATCTGTCGCTAAGTTCTGAGTTCAAATTCCGCCGAGGTCGACTTTGCCTTTCATCCTTTCGGGGTCGATAAATTAAGTACCAGTTACGCACTGGGGTCGATGTAATCGGCTTAATCTGTTTGTCTGTCCTTGTTTGTCCCCTCTGTGTTTAGCCCCTTGTGGGTAGTAAAGAAATAAATATAAATAAAACAAGTCTTTTATGTTTCGGGCCTACGCTCTTCAACAGAAAGATACACAGAAAAGAAACACGGAGAGAAACAAGGAGAAAAAAAAAATGTGAGAAAAAAAATGCGTGCAGAAGTTAGCGATTCAACATGGCGATCTGATTCTGGCCAGAAGTCAGAGATCAAACGTGAGACGCAAGAGCGAAAATAGGGGAGATAACAGCGTCAAATGACTTCGCCCCAACATAAGGGTGCGTGTGTGTATGAATGCGTATGAAAGGTCTGGAGGTGTGTGTGTATGTATGATGTGATGTGTAATGTCGTATGGTGTAGTGTAGAGAGAGGAGATGAGGGGGAAGTGGAGGAGGAGGGAGAGTGGAGGGGGAGATGAGGGGGAGAGGGGGGAAAGATGAGGGGTGAGAGAGGGGGAGAGGGGGAGAAGGAAAGAGGAGGAGGGAGAAGAGGAAAGGTGAGAGTGGGGAGGGTTGTGATGAGGGGGAGGGGGAGAATTGGGGGAGAAGGAAGAAGGAGGGGTGAGGATGAGTGAGGGGAGGGGGAGAGGGAGGGAGAAGGAAAGAGGAGAAGAGGGGGAGGAGGGGGAAAGGAGGAGGAGGGGAGGAGAGAAGGGGAGTGAGGGAGCAGAGAGAAAGAGAGAAGGGGAAGAGGGAAGAAGAAAGAGGAAAGAGGAAAGAAGAGGAGGGAAGATGAGGGAAAGAGAGTAGGGGTGAAAAGATGAAGGACCGAAGAGAAGCAGGAGTCGGGGGGAGGTTAGATGAGGAGGGAGAGTTGAGACCAAATGGCGTAAAAGAGCGAAGAGAGAAGATTAATCCCTGTTCACGGCGCAAACAGGAATTCGGATAGCCTCTGTGCAAGGACAAACCGAACACAGACAGGTGTTGCAAGGAGTGATCGGTGGAGCGGAAATGGCGTGAGACCAGTGTGTCGTTGGCAAGGCGGATGTCACGGAGGTGTTCCGCGAACCGGTCAGCCAAGGCGTCCCGTTTGTCCAATGTACAGGGAATGGCAGAGAGAGCAAGAGATGCAATAGATGATATTGCTGGAGGTGCAGGTGAAGGAGTTGATGATGCGATAGGGTCGATGATGGGTGCCAGTGAGGAGGGTGGTGTTGGAGAAGTAAGGGCAAGTGTGACAACGTGGGCGGGAGCAAGGGAACAAGCCAGGTTGGGAGGTAGGGTCAGGAAAGGAGCTGTGGAACCAAAAGGTCTCGTAGGTTATGGGCTCGTTTGAAGGAGGGGAGGGGTCGGTTAGGGAAGAGGTCTGAAGTGGACGGGTCGGACTGGAGATGCCGGAAAGCTCGAAGAATGGTGCGTTGGAATGGTCGTGGGGTGGTAAGTGAGGGGAAATGGGAGGTGGGAGACTACAGGGCGGGTTCAGGGGGAGAGAGCAGATGCACGGTCTACGGAACGTGCTCTGGCAAGGGCGGTGTGGATAGTGGTGAGGGGGTATCCACGTAGGATGAAGTGGCGAGCCATGCATTGAGACTGAGTCTCAAAGTCATGGTCGTCACTACAGAGCCTACGTAGACGGAGGAATTGGGAATAGGGGATGGAAAGCTGGTGTGTTTTGGGTGGGAGGAAGAGAAGTTTAGGTATGAGTGTGAGTCTGTGTGTTTGTAGTGAATGGAGGTGGTAAGAATGGAGTGATGAATGCTGACCGAAATGTCGAGGAAGGAGAAAGAGGTGTTGGAGATAGTGAGGTGAAGTGGAAAGCAGGATGGAAGGATTAAACGAAAGAGAGGAAGGAATCTAGATGTTCACGGGAGAGTGAGGTGGCACCGATAATGTCGTCAATGTAACGACCGTATATTTCGGGAGTGGGACCAGTGAAAAATAGAGAATATTTGGGCCTCAACATAGCCAACGAACAGGTTCGCATAGTTGGGGCCCATTCGCGTTCCCATGGCCACTCCATATATATATATATATAATGCTTGTTGCTTAGTTTTTCTTGGAGGGCTGGCCGTGATCTAGTAATCTCAAGATAATCAGCCGAAATTACTACGTGATCCGGTTCTTGACTTGAAAGAATGAGGGTTCGAATGTCCTGTCCGTGTTTATTGTATCGTCTTCTAAGAGTTATACGTTCTTGTCCATGTTGTATTTTTCTACATACCTTAACATATATTCCAGGCGCCACGTAGCCTCTTAACATTAATGTGAGCACAATTCTTAATAACTGGTACGACTCTTTGTTTGTCTCTCTCTCTTCTCTCACTTTTACTTGATCTGTCCTTCTCTCTCTACTCATCTCTTTTTCTCTTCTCTTTCCTCTGATTCTTTGGTTAATCTTCCACTAACCCTCCTATTTCTGTCTCGCCTCTGCACTCACAGGTCGCTCTTCGAAACCCATCCCTTCTCCTCTCTGATTCTTCTTTCTCTCTCTCTCGCTCTTTGTCGCGTTTGTCCCCCTCTCTCTCTCTCCTCTCTCTCTCTCTCTTCCGTTGCTTCTCTTTCTTTTCTTTTCTCTCTTCTCTGTCCACGTGACTGCTGGCCGAAATCTGCCTTCAGCTTCTGACCAGCGTCGTGTTAACATCGTTGTTTTTCGTCCGCCGCTATAGGCATCGCCGATAAGCTCCTTTCCTTGCGCCAGAGAAAAAATTTGTTTGCGTTTATCAGTCGTAAGACACTTGTGGTTGTTTTTACGTTATTGCTTCTGTATTTCATGTTTCTGTATTCCATTATTTTTTTTTTTTTTTTTTTTTTATTAGTCCCTTTTGCGGTCCTGGTGTCCGTATGCATTCGATCCTTCTTCCAGGAAATCTACGCTCCCAGCTTAGTTTTTCTAATGCTCGTTGCTTAGTTTTTCTTGGAGGGCTGGCCGTGATCTAGTAATCTCAAGATTAATCAGCCGAAATTACTACGATGATCCGGTTCTTGACTGAAGACTGAGGGTTTCGAATGTCCTGTCGTGTTTATTGTATCGTCTTCTAAGAGTATACGTTCTTGTCCATGTGTGTATTTTTCTACATACCTTAATATATATATATATTATATATATATATATATATATATATATATATATATATATATTTCGTTTTTTCTATCTGGTTATCAAGATTCCTTATGTTGAATTCGTGTATTGAAACAATTTTGTTAGTCTGGGGAGAGTCAGTCATAGTCATAGTCCCTTGATATAACACACACACTGGTTTAATTTCTATTCATTTATTTATTCCTTTTATTTATTCCAGAAAACTTTTTCGTCGCCGCATTTGCGACCGTATCAATATGTATGTGTTTATATCTGCATTTGATCCACACCACTGCTTGACAACCTGTGCTTGTGTGTTTACGTCCCAGTTGACTAGCGGTTCGGCTAAAGAGACCGATAGAATAAGTACCAGGGCTTAAAATAAACAAGTACTTGCGTCAATTCATTCGACTAGAAATTCTTCATGGCGGTGCCCCAGCATGTCCGCAGTCTATCGACTGAAACAAGTGGAAGAGATACAAGAGAATTCAGTAGAATTCGCTGTTGAATATCAGGCCTATGAATCATTATGTTTCAGCCAGCAACAAAACAAATCAAATTAACAATAGTCACAAAAGTGTTCCGTTTCTTTGCTTATGCGTTTATTTGTTAAATTGATATTGATTACGTCTTAATATATTGTTTATTTTATAAAAAGTAAAATAACATTGTTTAGAAATGTTGGTTTTTATGTCAACCAAATGGTTCTTACGTTGTAAAAACTGATGTCCACTTACCGCCTTACAATAAAAAGATTTAAAGAAAGACATTAAAAAGTTAACCGTAAAAATATCTTACGTGGTTGAATAATGTAATTTAATTGGTGTACACGTATGTTAAAGTATTTAAAAGAAGCTTAGAGAATTCGACCCATAAAATAAATATTACCTCTTTACAAACTACGTTTAAATGGCGACCGTGTTATAATATAATACTTATTTCAATCCGGGGTATTTTTACATTCAACTTTCAACTTCTGATTCATTTGATCAATTTTCATTTCATTGTTTTACGAGTAAAATGTCAATATTTCCTTTGTTGTTGCCAGTGGTGTCGGGTAACCCTATGGTCAAAAATGCTCCACTCGTGACCATCCCGGTTTTCATTTTTTAAATTATACATCAGGAACTCCCATGTTTAATGTGTCCTTCCCTGATTTTTTTTTTTTTTTTTTAAGATGATAGAATGTGATTTGATGGACATTTAGATTGCTGTTTGTTGCAGGCCTAGCGAATACAGTTTGAACATCTTTGTTTATGGTTACCGTCGATAACTATTGCCAAATATTAATGTCACGAGGAAAGGTCAAATGAATAAATAAATAAATACATGAAAAAATGCGTCCGTCAGATAAGGTCACATTCTTTTGTGACAGAAGTTTAACTACAGATGAATACGGTAACGCAGTCACATAAGGTGTTTTCTATTATTAGATCCATCCGAAGTTGAAGAATCACGCTGTCGCTACTCAGCATCTCATGACTCACGCATTCTAAAGAGGACCATGGTAGAACTATTTTAGTCAGACAATGTGTAGCTAATATACGTACGCACTTACACACACACACACACACACACACACACACACACACACACACACACACACACACACACACACACACACACACACTCACTCACTCTCACACATACAAACAACCCAGTAACGGCCTTTATAATATATACAGATGAAAATTTATATATAAATAAGATACAAGATATGGTTACGTGGTAAGAACCTTGCTTGCCAACCACATGGTTCCGGGTTCAGCCCTACTGCGTAGCACCTTGGGCAAGTGTCTTCTACTCAAGGTTCATGCCGATCAAAGCTTTGTGAGCTGATTTCATAGAAGGTAACTGAAAGAAAACCGTATATATATGTGTGTGTGTGTGTGTGTGTGTGTGTGTGTGTGTGTGAAAAAGGAAACGGAGAAATTGTGATATAGACATCAATTTATTAGAACATATCTAATTCCAAGCAAAACAAAACTCTTAGCATTTACAATTGTTTCCATACCCAATTAATGAAATTTGAAAAATTAATTTAAATTACATTAAATTAAAATACATTGGATGTATTTTTTAAATACATTGGATGCAAAATCTCACATATCTGAATCTATCAAGGATTTACCAACACATTGGAATGTTGCTCCTTTCTATCAAATTCTTCCCCTGACTAAATGTCCAATTAGCTATATTCTATAGGAAACTTTAACTTCATTTAATTTGATTTAATTTAATTTTTCAAATTGAATTAATTGGGCATAGAGACAGTTGTAGGTGCTAAGAGTTTGTTTTTCTATGTTCTAATAAATTGATGTCTGTATCTCAATTTCACTGTTTTATTTAATCAATATTATTTAATCAATAAAATGCCCATATCCATCAATGCGAAGTTAACATCTTAGGTTTTTCACTGATACACTGGATAAAACTGGGGAACTTGGATGCTGACATACCTTTGAGAGGGTTTCATATCATTGATTTAATTAGATTTTATATATATATATATATATATAGTTAATCCAAACAAGAAAACACCAAAAAACACAGCAACGCGAGAACGTGGAACAAATAAAGTATTATTGGACGCTCAGGAAAGAAGGGAAGGAGGGTTTAACGTTTCGAGCGGAGCTCTTCGTCGGAAACAAAGGAGAAGGAAAGATCCCGAGAAGGGAAGACAGAGGAAAAAAATTGCTGGCGGTGGTCACGAGGTCACTCTTTTAAACTTTTACTCTTATACTTGTTTCAGTCATTTGACTGCGGCCATGCTGGAGCACCGCTTTTAGTCGAGCAAATCGACCGCAGGACTTATTCTATCGGTCTCTTTTTCCGAACCGCTAAGTTACGGGGACGTAAACACACCAGCATCGGTTGTCAATCGATGGTGCGAGGACAGACACAGACACACAACATATACACACGCATACATACATATATATATATATATATATATATATATTGTGTATATCAGTTAGAGGAGTTTAATACCTCTAAGGGTTGATTAATTAAATCCAAAGTCACTCCTGGTTATTACCTTGGTAGGTACAGTCCTTTGTAAAGTTGTACGGTAGCAGGTGATTCGGTTGGTAGACCGTATGTATATATATATATATATATATTATATACATACATACGGTCTACCAACCGCGTGTGACAGTTGGCGATTTTTTTCCTCCGTCTTCCATTCTTTGGATCTTTCCTTTTCCTATGTTTCTGATGAAGAGCTCCGCTCGAAACGTTATATAATACTATACTTGTTCCACGTCCTCGCGTTGTTGTGTTTTCTCTTTGTGTTTTCATGTTTGGATTAACTATATATATATATATATATTATATATATATATATATATATACCTATGTGCGTGTGTTTTTGAGTCTGTTCATCTCCTACCACCGCTTCACAAGCGGTGTTGCTGTAAATTCAACAAAAGACCTCGACTGATTAAGAACCACACTTAAAAGAAAAATAACTACTGGGCCATTTCATTCGACTAAAAAACATTTCTCAGGGCAGTGCTCAGCATGGCCGCAATCTAATGGCTGAAACAAATAACAGATAAAACCTGAAAGACAAGAGTTGGGAGTTCCTCATTTCTTCAATACGCATGTTCTCTTTCTTTTACCTCAATATTTGGCGTGACATCCGCATCCTATTTTTTTACTACCCACAAGGGGCTAAACACAGAAGGGACGAACAAGGACAGACAAACGGAATAAGTCGATTATATCGACCCCAGTGCGTAACTGGTACTTATTTAATCGACCCCGAAAGAATGAAAGGCAAAGTTGACCTCGGCGGAATTTGAACTCAGAACGTAACGGCAGACGAAATACCACTAGGCATTTCGCCCGGCATGCTAACGTTTCTGTCAGCTTGCCACCTTGCGTGACATCCGCATCCACTGCACAACTGATCTCTCCCAAACTGCGTGTTTTTCTCCATGTCCCAAATAATATTATCTGCTCTGTAACGTTTACAAAGGGTTAATATTTTTATTGGAATGTGTCATCGGTTATTTTTTTTATATTAATCTTTAAAGGTGTAGATACATTTTGGTTCTGGTATGCCATGGGTAAGGCCTTCAGGACATTTCTTCCAGCGTATAGCATAGCGTATGATTTTAACGTCATTGTCGAATCTCACGAGACGATAGTAACTTGCGAACATTTATAGAGAGCGGATGATGGGGTGGATGATACCTTTCGTACAGGTACGGCATAATTAACATTTTCCTATCACCACGTGGAAGTTTAGGGGCACTTTAATTTATTTGTTGGTCATATACATACGT
The DNA here is from genome assembly GCF_006345805.1 of Octopus sinensis. Classification (NCBI taxonomy): domain Eukaryota; kingdom Metazoa; phylum Mollusca; class Cephalopoda; order Octopoda; family Octopodidae; genus Octopus; species Octopus sinensis. Next base: position 92,326,487 of record NC_043002.1, read on the forward strand.
ATGTATTCGTATACTTATTTAGATATGTTTTCGTGTATATGCGTGTATGTCTACGTTTGTATGTTTATATATATATATATATATATATATACTTTCTCTCTAGTTTCAGCTCAGAGCTACGGCCATGCTGACGCACCACCGTTGAGGTGGCGAGCTGGCAGAAACGTTTGTGCGCTGGGCGAAATGCTTAGCGGTATTTTCGTATGTCGTATTCCGCCGAGGTCGACTTTGCCTTTCATCCTTTCGAGGTCGATAAATAAAGTACCAGTTTCGCACTGGGTCGATGTGATCGACTTAATTACTTTGTGTGTCCTTGTTTGTCCTCTCTATGTTTAGCTCTTGTGGGTAGTAAAGAAATATATATATATATATATATATATATATATTATATATATATATATATATATAATATATTATATATATATATATATATATATATACGTGTCTGTGTAGCTGTGTGTATACCTGTGTGTGTGTGTGTGTGTGTATGTGTTTTAGTGTTTGTACATGTAATCAGTAGAAAAATTGAAAACCTCCTACCAAAATCACGGAGTCTAAGAGAAATTATGAATAAACCGGTAACAACACAGCTGTTAAGACAAGAACACAACGACTCAGCTATTAATTTCGATAACACAACCATTAGTTAAGGCAATAGGTCTTCTAGTTAAGAAAACAAACCTACTAGTTAAGAGAGCATCAGTTAAGACAATGGATATACTAATTTAGACAACAATTCAACGAAGCAATTACCAGTTAACACAGCAGCACAAATACTAGTTAAAACAACAGATTCACTAGTTAGCACAACACCGCTACTAGTTAAGACAATAAAAAAACACCATGATACAGCTATCGGTTAACACAACAATTACATAGAATAGAATAACTGGTTATGGTTACATAGCTTTTAGCTCATAATTTAACACAACAATGTGATTACCAGTTAAGACAACAGATCTACAAATTAAGAGACCATGATAGTTATTAGTTAAAGTAACAACATAGATGATCCAGGTAACCTATGATTAAGGGTATTCTTATTGTGACCTTTCCAACATTTTTTTATATTTAGATCTGCATTATCTAGTGTGTCGTTCTCTGCTTTAAGACAGTAGGCTGCAATTTCATGAAGAACTAGCTAATATTTTTAGCAGGTCGGGTAGCCAGTTTTCCGGTACCATTATAGATACGCTTCAAGAAGAAACTGGTACAGTTAATCCGGAAAAAGTACTCAGTGGCAAGAACTTGCCATCAATCTGCCACACTTAGCGTGGCTGTGTGATAAGAAGTTTACTTCACGACCACACAGTTGCCGGTTTCAGTCCCACTGCGAGAGATCTTGGGCAAGTGTCTTCTACTATAGCCTCGGGCCGAACAAAATCTTGTGAGTGGATTTGGTTAACGAAAACTGAAGAAAGCCCGTTGTGTGTGTGTGTGGTGTGTGTTGTGTGTGTGTGTGAGTTTGTGTCTGTATTTGTCCCTCACCATCGCTTCACAACCGGTGTTGGCTTGTTTACGTCCCCATAACTTGGCGGTCTGGTGAAAGAGACTGATAGACTAAGTGCCAGCCTTTTAAAAAAGTTAGTACTGGGGTCGATTCGCTCAACTAACATTCTTCAGGGCAAGTGTCCCAGCTTGGCTGCAGTCTAATGACTGAAACAATTAAAAGATGAAAGCACAGGCGTGGCTGTGTGGTAAGAAGCTTGCTTCCCAACCACATGATTCCGGATTCATTCCCACTGGGTGGCATTAGGGGCAAGTGTCCTTTAATATAGCCTCGGACCGACCAAAGCCTTGTGAGTGGATTTGGTAGACGGAAACTGAAATAAACCCGTCATACATATACATATGTGTGTGTGTGTGTGTGTGTGTGGTGTGTGTGTGTGTGTAAGTATATCAGTAGCGACTCCGGCACTCGGGCTGTTCGGGCTTAGCCCGCGTATAAATTTAGTAAAGTGAACGTGTATTTGCAAACTGGTTTAATTTCTGCCAACACTGACTGCAAGTGTGTAAACTGCAGCCAATAACTCGGGTTCCTTCTATTGAGCCTGATCGTTGTTCATTTATTTTTGTTCGGCGTCTTGCAGTCATCTTAGAGTTGCCCTTTGTCAAGTAATATCATTCGTAGCAGACGTTCTCTCGACATTGTTCACATGCGCCTGACACTGGCTCAGAAATTACAGCTCAAGTTGTTATCTATAACCGTAAAAATTAAAGGTAATTCAAATTCAATGTTTTCTTGAAACAATAAATTTCTGTAGAGATTAGGATTTAAATTCCAATCTTTGCTAATTTGCTGTTCTACAAAATTCTTAAAGGAACGAAAATGTTTTCTTGAAACAATAAATTTCTGTAGAGATTAGGATTTAAATTCCAATCTTTGCTAATTTTCTGTTCTACAATATTCTTAAAGGAACGAAAAATTATCCAGCAACTCGGGCGAATACAAACAAGCCTGGTAGGTGTAAAAGATTAACTGGCATCTTTTGTCAAGAGTATAGGCGACACTCAGATCACTGATGTTTGTTGTACACTCCGGTTGCGGTTATCTGATTGCTGTTATTCTGTGCATCTGTGTGTAAAGATCATTTGTGTTTTGCAGAGTTGCTTTATTTTTACACTTAACTTAGAAATGGAGAAATACATAGAGCTAGATATAGAAAGTAAGTCATTTGGGGCTAGAAATATTGCGGAAGAACGTGAAATTCTTCAAGCAGGCATGTGTCTTATGTGATAAGCCCGAGTGATGCTGATGACCTGGATTCGTCTCTGATATACATATATATATATATATATATATATATATATATATATATATATATATATATATATATATATTATATATTTACATATACATATATACATATACATATAATTCATACATATATATAATTGTGTGTGTGTGTTTGTCCCACCATCACTATCCTTTGACAACCGATGCTGGTGTATTTACGCCCCTGTAACTTAACAGTTCGGCCAAAAAAGTGACCGATAGAATAGGTACTAGGCTTACAAAGAATATATCCTGGGGTCGATATCTTCGACTAAAAAATCCTTTAAGGCGGTGCTCCAGCATGGCCGCAGTCAAATGAGCGAAACAAGTAAAAGAAAGAAGATATATACATTGTGACATCATTAGTTAATATAAATAATGACATCATTATCCCTGTCCATATAAATTAGTAATATCCGGGTTTTTTTTTCTTTTTTAATCCGTTATCATTTCTTTATAAACGAGTCATATTCTATTTATAGACTCTCGTTATATCATATCTTCGTATAGGACATGTTCACAAAAAGATTAGGCGTATGTTTTGATAAAAGGGTCAGATCATATCTCAGCTTAAGACAATAGTTGCATCATAAATTTCAAATAACGCATATCTTGTTATCATATTTTAGCGTATGATTGTATGTTATGATATCTTCTTGAAAGTGGTTATTATATCACATCAATTAGCGATTATATTTTTATTACCTGATAAAATAGATTTATCATAACTTCACATCGTTGAAAATCAATATCACATCAGTTTAATGTTAAAGAGAGAGAAAAATAAAAATAAAAAAGAAAAGACATTCTACAGTTATCTCCTGCATCGTCAAATATACAATTGCTACTGTTGATGTTGTAGTGAATCGCTGTTGATGATGATGATGATGATGATGGTACTGATGATGATGATGATGATGGTACTGATGATGATGATGATGATGGTACTGATGATGATGATGATGATGATGATGATGATGATGATGATGGTGATGGTGATGATGATGATGATGATGGTGATGATGATGATGATGATGATGATGATGATGATGATGATGATGATGATGATGATGATGATGATGATGATGATGATGATGATGGTGATGATGATGATGATGATGATGATGATGATGATGATGATGATGATGGTACTGATGATGATGATGATGATGATGATGATGATGATGATGATGATGATGAGGATGATGATGATGATGATGGTACTGATGATGATGGTACTGATGATGATGATGATGATGATGATGATGATGGTGGTGGTGTTGTTTTGGCTATCGCTTTTATCATCGACGTTTCAGCTGACGTTTTTCTCTCTCGCTATCTGCTTTTTTTTTTCTCTATTTTTATTTATTTTATTTATTTATTTATTTATTTATTTATTATTATTAGTAATATTATTATTATTATTATTATTATTATTATTATTATTATTATTATTATTATTATATATTATTATTATTGTTATTATTATTATTATTATTATTATTATTTTGCTAAATGCGCTTTGCTTTCGTTAATGTTTCTACAGATTTAATGCTGTTGATGCTGCTGATGCTGATGGTCATGAAGTTGACAATAGCGTTCTGGCTTATAGTATTTGTTTATGTTGTTGTTGTTGTTGTTGTTCCTGCTGTTGTTGTTTGACTCTAGGTCATCTCTGATTGAGCTTATCTAGGATCAAAAGCGTTTCATCCATGACTATCCCGTCATTTTTGTTTATCTACGACTACATATCAACTCAGTCTTTTTTTTTTTCCTGATAAAAAAAAAACAAGGAACAATTTTTAAGGAAATTTGACTGCTATTTCTAGCAGGTAGACTGACTGCTTAGAGTATTCCACCAAAAGTGATGTATTGATCTTTCGGTTCGCTCTGTGGTTGGTGTTGCTATGTAATATACCTTTGTTGTTGCTGCTGTTGCTGTTGCAGCTACTCCTGCCGCTGTTGTTGTTATTATTTTTTGTGATTATGTCTGGTAGTAATGAGTCTTGTTGTTGTTGTTGTTGTTGTCGCAGTTATATTTATATTTAAAACTGCTCTCAGCCATATTGTTATTGTTGACTGCCTTACTGTCTGGGATATCTTGTTCTTGTAGTAATTGCAGTACTTGCTCTGTTTTCAATTGTCTTCACTTGTGGTTGTTTTTGTTATAGTAGTAGTAGTAGTAGTAGTAGTAGTAGTAGTAGTAGTAGTAGTAGTAGTAGTAGTTGCTGTGTTTCCAGTAACTTCCATATTCCCATCACTCGTTACTTTATTCCTTAAGACTTATAAATTTCTTACAATCTTTTTTTCATTATCATTTTTGCAGTTCTTATTGTTATTTAGTCATACTAACATATATATATATATATATATATATGCGCATTAAAAGCCGAAGAGCAACAAGCAAAGTATATTGTATCACTTTAGAGTAGTTGATTTATAATTTACATATAGTGCTGAATACTTATAGCAAATAGGTAAAGTCTCTCACAACTGTTTCTAGATTAGCTAAACATGTGGATCTTATTTTATTGCGTTATGATTTCCGTGTTAGCTGACTATGTTAGCTGTCAATGAACTGATAACTAATAATATTCTGGATTAAGGATATTCCTTATTTCTTACTCTCCGAATATATAGCTGACGTGGAAACCTTTACTCAATAATATAAGATCCACGTGCTTAATAATTCTAGAAACAGCTGTAAGATACTTTAGCTATTTATTATAACTACTCCGTACTATGTTTAAACCGGGGTAAATTACCCTAAACGGAGTAAAAATGAAATTCTTGGGGGAAATGAAGACTCACTAGGCTTACGTAAAATTACATAAAAAACGTGTTCCTTGTTACAGGAGAAAATTTTCTTGCGGCAGCACTGCATCTGTCCAATGTAATGGACATCTAAATAGCTTCATATAAATATATTCAATAAAATAGGCTCAATAAACCTTTTGAATTCAAAGAATCAATGATTTTCTTCCTTCCAAATCAAGGGGATAACGTCGGCGTAAATAATTACATTTTGAGAGAACTGGTTAAAAAAAGATACCATATGCTTTGCTGGTTCATTCTCTTTTTTCTTTTAAATATATATCTACCCGCTCAAGGATGAACCAGTTCTAGCCATCTTTTACAAGCAGCTTCAACACAACCTATTCTTAGTTATACTTCAAACCGGAGATTTACTGGTAAACCAAACTTAGCACTTATAGTACACACCTATTGGCAATGACGTGTAGGGACACCATATTTCACTATGCAAAATATAATATACTAGAAAGTATATAAAACGTTGTAACAAAATCACTGTTGGCAATAATTTCTATACAGAATCTGTAAAGCTAATATTAACACCTGTAGAGGTAACCATAACACCTGCAGAGGTAACCTTAACACCTGTAGAGGTAACCTTAACACCAGTAGAAGTAACCTTAACACCTGTAGAGGTAACCTTAACACCAGTAGAAGTAACCTTAACACCTGTAGAGGTAACCTTAACACCTGTAGAGGTAACCTTAACACCAGTAGAGGTAACCTTAACACCTGTAGAAGTAACCGTAACACCTGTAGAGGTAACCTTAACACCTGTAGAGGTAACCTTAACACCTGTAGAGGTAACCTTAACACCAGTAGAGGTAACCTTAACACCAGTAGAAGTAACCTTAACACCAGTAGAGGTAACCTTAAAACCTGTAGAAGTAACCTTAACACCTGTAGAGGTAACCTTAACACCAGTAGAGGTAACCTTAACACCTATAGAGGTAACCTTAACACCAGTAGAAGTAACCTTAACACCAGTAGAGGTAACCTTAACACCTGTAGAAGTAACCTTAACACCTGCAGAGGTAACCTTAACACCTGTAGAGGTAACCTTAACACCAGTAGAGGTAGCCTTAACACCTGTAGAGGTAACCTTAAAACCTGTAGAGGTAACATTAACACCCGTAGAGGTAACCTTAACACCAGTAGAGGTAACCTTAACACCTGTAGAGGTAACCTTAACACCTGTAGAGGTAACCTTAACACCAGTAGAAGTAACCTTAACACCAGTAGAGGTAACCTTAACACCTGTAGAAGTAACCTTAACACCTGTAGAGGTAACCTTAACACCAGTAGAGGTAACCTTAACACCTGTAGAGGTAACCTTAACACCAGTAGAGGTAACCTTAACATCTGTAGAGGTAACCTTAACACCTGTAGAGGTAACATTAACACATGTAGAGGTAACCTTAACACCAGTAGAGGTAACCTTAACACCTGTAGAAGTAACCTTAACACCTGTAGAGGTAACCTTACCACCAGTAGAGGTAACCTTAACACCTGTAGAAGTAATCTTAACACCTGTTATAGTATGCAAATTAGTAGCACCCAGTTCTCTGAAGCTACTGGATGTGTTGTCTATATAAACAGACTGACTCCTTATTTCTCTTGGTTTGGCCGAATGATGTAAACGTCTGTGATTAGAACCCAACACCATTTACTTTACTCCTTTCTGGCTAGGCATGTTACACCAAACTCATTTTAATATTGTTACTGCGGCTATTACTATACATACGTTATTCTAGAATATTACAGTCGTAGTTGATATTCCCCGTGTTGTTAGTTACTGTCCATTATCTGATGTCAACTTTTATATTTATATTTAAAACTATTGAGATTAATGGTATCAGCTTACTTGGAATATAAACTAGATTAAACAATCGAAATGTCATCGACTGAATCAGCCATCACCTCAACACTCCTGAATCCTCTAGAATTATTTATTAAAAACAAACCATTAACTTCGACTGAAACAATCCAATTCTTCAATCAACCAATTAGTAAAGCAATCAAACAATGAAATAATTGCCACACTTCAATTTGGCAGAACAAAAAGAAAATTTTCGTTGACGTAGCGATCTATTTATTTTACTTTTGTTTCATATATTCCTTTACACAATCAGACCGCTTCTGGGTACTGTGCAATTTCTCATCCGCTTTTCTCGGCCAGGATTCTGATAAACCGCCCGACTAAACTACTATCCTGATTAAACATGAATCATCGAGAGAGCATCCACAACGGTATGAAGAGACTTACTACGTATAGCAGTTAAGTATTTTTCTTACTTTAAAAACTGGTGCGTTTAATAATGTAATCGTAGATATATAGGCGCAGGAGTGGCTGTTTGGTAAGTAGCTTGCTAACCAACCACATGGTTCCGGGTTCAGTCCCACTGCGTGGCATCTTGGGCAAGTGTCTTCTGCTATAGCCCCGGGCCGACCAATGCCTTGTGAGTGGATTTGGTAGACGGAAACTGAAAGAAGCCTGTCGTATATATGTATATATATATATATAAGTGTGTGTGAATATGTTTGTGTGTCTGTGTTTGTTCCCCTAGCATTGCTTGACAACCGATGCTGGTGTGTTTACGTCCCCGTCACTTAGCGGTTCGGCAAAAGAGACCGATAGTATAAGTACTGGGATTACAAAGAATAAGTCCCGGGGTCGATTTGCTCGACTAAAGGCGGTGCTCCAGCATGGCCGCAGTCAAATGACTGAAACAAGTAAAAAGAGGGTAAAAAGAGTATACGTGTAAGTTGGTTTGGTCATTCCTGGTCAAAAGACTACATTTTGCTTAGAACAAGAGTTAAACAACTATAATAAAAGTAATAACAACAACAGCTTCGATTAAACTAATTGTTCCTGTAACACTATATACGCCATATTTCTATTTGTTCTGACATCTAACGTAGATTTATGTCTGTTTTCATTTCAATAAGTGAGATAGATAAGATTGATAGATGAGATGGACACGGCTAATGTTCTTCTTTAAAAGGTGAAAGATGACAACCGCAGGAAGTAAATTTCTTCTGGATCACGTTCTGCGGAAGAAAGGACTTGAGAAAAATCAAGCCTGTGTGGGTGAACACAACACGGTAGCCGAAAAGACAATGAAATAAGTAAGTCAGCTGGCACAAAATAAGCTTCATCTGAGTAACTGTGGGCTCTCTATCAGGAGTAAAGGGAGAAGAATAAGAAGACACGCTTACTTAGAACATATGGCTTCCATTCTAAAAGCAACTGGGAGTTCATTGAGGACTGCCACAGGAAGGAGGTTGAAATGTTCTTCAGAATTTGAGTTGGTAGTTCATTGAAGACTGTCAAAATCAAAAGTTAAGAGAGGTTATGTGGGCGTTAACAATTTATTGAGGTTTGCCACTAGAAGATCGAGAATTTTTGCTGAAGCTGGAAATGTAGTGGGGCTGCTACAATGACGAGATTGATAGGTTATCCAGAAGCTAGGAGTTTATTGCGGGCTGCAACAATGAGAAGCTCAAGTAATTACACACAGAAGCTTATGTGTCTCATTTTGTTGTTGAAATTTGTTTTTTAGGAAACCATCATTTCACATTTGCTCACGAAACACCTTACGAGTTTCCAGCGCAGAGTTTTAAATCCAATATTCTACAAAACTCTCTACGAGCTTCTTGTGATATGATCACCCATAATTACTAGAAAATCTGAAAGTCATCCAGGAGATACGCACAACAGCTGAAACCAGCTCAAGATGGCTGTGGTTGATAAGAGATGGCAAGTGGCACCCTTCTGCAAGAGTGAAATGTTTGTGACCCTAAGATATCCGCTGTCAACACGGAATGGCTTTCAACATTGCGATGGATTTAGAAGACCTCCCAAAAGCTCTGAGTAGTTCCTACAGTTTCTGCCTGGAGCAAAGAGCATCTGCAGTGTTATTTTTCCATCTAAGTGTTATGAATTTGTTCTATGAATAGGTTTGAAGCTGGTTTTTTTTTAAAGGAACGCAATATAACCAACGGGAAATGACGGTTCCATAATATATAGCTGTTTACCAACACGTTTTGCTATGGCTGTTGATATTTCGACTAAAACCATCTTCATGAATATTTTCAGTTATTACATAGAATGTGTTTGTCATGCTGATTAATGATCAAAACTCAAAACGGAGTTAAACCAATCCCAGTTACAACAGAATTTAAATCATTAATCTTAATAACTTTTTCTTATTTCCAGCACAATGACGAACGGAGCACATAATTCGTCCCATCATTGTCTCCAGAGTTCATCACCTGTTGTGTTATCACGACGACAAAAATCTCCTTCAAACATTAGAAGTCCTTAGAGTTGGTTCAAGATTTTGTAGTTTTCTTCTCATAAACAAAAAAAAAAAAAAAAACGTCGTCTTTGGAGCATCAATAATTATTGATTTCAAACATGGTACTTATTTTTTCGATGCCGAAAGGATGAAAGGTGAACTCGATCTCGGCGATATTTGAGCTCAGAAAGGTGGTGAGCTCTTTTACACTTTTATTCTTTTACTTGTTTCAGTCATCTGACTGTGGCCATGCTGGAGCACTACCTTTAGTCGAGCAAATCGACCCCAGGGCTTATTCTTTGTAAGCCTACTACTTATTCTATCGGTCTCTTTTGTCGAACCGCTAGGTTACGGTGACATAAACACACCAGCATCGGTTATCAAGCGATGTAGGGGGGGGGACAAACACAGACACACAAACACACACATACATATATATACATATACTCGACGGGCTTCTTTCTGTCTCCGTCTACCAAATCCACTCACAAGGCTTTGGGAAGCCTGAAGCTATAGTAGAAGACACTTGCCCAAAGTGCTACGTAGTGGGACTGAACCCGGAACCTTGTGGTTCGTAAGAAAGCTACTTACCACACAGCCACTCCTACGCCTGATCAGTAAAACATGATCAAGCGTAGGAGTGGCAAAAACGTTAGCATGCCGGGCGAAATTTTCCAGACCGAACATTTTACTAACAGTCGTATTAAAGGAAGCGTTAAGGCAGCGTACTGGGAGAATCGTTAGCAGGTCGGACAAAATGCTTAACGTCATTTCTTCCGACTCTCTACATTCTGAGTTCAAATACAGCTGAAACAACTTGAAAATCTGGATAGACTTCACCTTCATTAGCTTCTAGTTTCGAGGTAGATTGAGCTTCATCATTTTTATGAAATGTGCTACAATCTACCTAATAGTATGAAATACTGGGACGGAGATCTGTCAGACCTGTTACCGCGCCAGGCAAAATGTTTGGCGGCATTTTTCGTTTGTCTTTACGTTCTGAGTTCAAATTCCGCCGAGGTAGACTTTGCCTTTCATCCTTTCGGGGTCGATAAATTAAGTACCAGTTGCGTACTGGGTTCGATATAATCGACCGGCCCCCTCCCCCAAAATTTAGGGCCTTGTGCCTAGAGTAGAATAGGATATGTTTTATAGCGCATAGGACAAAAGGATTTGCAACATTTCGACTGGCTGTACGTTCTGAGTTCAAATTCTACCGTGATCCGCTATGCCTTTTATACCCTCACCCGAACTAGCTGGCATTGTGCCAAAATTTGAAACCAATACGTGTTATAGGTTATAGTCCAGATTAACCCCACCTTGTTTCATTTTATTTGGTTGTCACTCTGTTTCAAACTGCAATAATGGCATTTTGAAGTCCTCTACATCTAGATTGCAGCTATTTCAGAGATGCAGATATTATCAAATGCTAAGAAATTGGTGGAATGCAGTCTTTTATTATTTATTCGTATATGCAGAAAGTACAGTGCTTAAATCCTTTGGGAAACATCTATCGTGGATTTAGTAAGAAGACAAAACTACTTAACTGTGACATTGTGCTGACAAAGCAATCTATTTGGTTGGAAATCTACACAGAATTAGTTTCAAGGTGAATGCTTTAGACTACAAGGATAAAGTTGTGAGGCACAATACTTCATATAATATTGGTTTCAAATTTTGGTACAAGTTGGGTGGGGTTGGAAGGTTAAGTCGATGTGATCGACCCCAGTGCTCTACTGGTACTTATTTTATCGACACCGAAAGGATGAAGGGCAAAGTCGATCTCGGCGGAATTTGAACTCAGAACGTAAAGACGGACAAAATGTCGCCATCCATTTTGCCTAGCGCGGTAACAATTCTGCCTGGTCGCCAACGCAGTATTTCATATGATACTAGTTAGATTGTAGCACATTTTCTAAAAATGATGAAGCTCAATCTACGTCGAGCCTAGAAGCTAATGAACTTGAAGCCTATCCAGCTGTATTTGAACTCAGAACGTATAGAGTCGGAAGAAATGACGTTAAGCATTTTGTCCGACGTGCTAACGATCTCGCAGCACGCTGCCATAATGCGACTGTTAATAAGATGTTCGGTCTGGAAAATTTTGAAAGAAAAGGTATAGAAAGTATAAAGAAAAAGCATTCATATTTCAATAATATACTCAAATTTGTAACAATTTGTCATAATTGAATGCACTGACTGCAAAGTAATTGATTTGAAGTATAATTATAAATTGATTACTATGGTAAATTATGACTTCGTTAGAAACATTGGATAGAAAATTTCGGCAAAACGTTTCTACATAGTAATCTTGTCAGCGAGACAATTAAGGTTAATACGAAGACATTGCCGGTTTGACAGCTCCAGTTAGATGAGGTCATAGATTACAGGATATATAATAAACAGCCAAACGGTCAATTGTTTGTGTCCTGCAACCCACGTTGCTCTGTATCCGTGGCCAAGACATTTAACTTTCAAACACCAACTTCACTTAGCTGCAAGTACTGTGTATTCCACAAGGTCATCTGCGTCTTCACCGTAGCTCCTTTTATGAAAGAAAACCTACAAACAAGTTAGATAGAGAAAAGCATGACAGGGACAGGAAGTTGTGTTTGATAGGTAAATAATTGAAGGTGTTTCGCCAATGGATAACTGAATGAATGAATGGATGAATGAATGGCATGGTTAACATACACGGAAACTGACAAAAGACACTGGCGTAGCTGTGTTGTAAGAAGCGTCCTTACCAACCACAAGGTTTTGGGATCAGTCCCACTGCATGGCACCTCGGCCAAGTGTTTTCTACTCGAAAAAAGCTTTGTGATTTGGTAGACGGAAACTGACAGAAGCTCGCGGTATATATACATATGCGAGAGTGTGGTGTGTGTGTGTTGTGTGTGTGTGTGTGTGTGTGTGTGTGTGTGTGTGTGTGTGTGTGTGTGTGTGTGTGTGTGTGCGTGCGTGTGTATTTGTCACCACTACTGCTTGGCAACTGGCGATGACTTGTTTACGTCTCCATAACTTAGCAGTTCGGCAAAAAAGAGACCGGTCGAATAAGTACCAGGCTTTAAAAAAAAATGAGTACTGGGGTCGATTCACTCGACTTAAATTTCTTCAAGGCGGTGCTCCAGCATGGCCACATTCTAATGAGTGAATCCGATAAAAAATAAATGAGAAAAGATGGCGGATCTAGCAGAAACGGCAAGAATTGTTTTGTTTTACATTGAAGCATGTTTAGATCGCTTGCGCAACTGGTACTTATTTAATCGACCCCGAAAGGATGAAAAGCAAAGTCGACCTCGGCAGAATTTGAACTCAGAATGTAACGGTAGACAAAATACCTATTTCTTTACTACCCACAAGGGGCCAAACACAGAGAGGACAAAGAAGGACAGACAAAAGGATTAAGTAGATTATATCTTAATTTATCGACCCCGAAATGATGAAAGGCAAAGTCGACCTCGGCGGAATTTGAACTAAGTACAGCAGACGAAATATCGCTAAGCATTTGACCCAGCGTGTTAACGTTTCTGCCACCTCACCGCCTTCTTTCTAACGACTAATTATCCAGCATCTCTAGCCGCATAGGCGCAGGAGTGGCTGTGTGGTAAGTAGCTTGCTTACCAACCACATGGTTCTGGGTAAGTGTCTTTTATTATAGCTTCGGGCCGACCAAAGCCTTCTGAATGGATTTGGTAGACGGAAACTGAAAGAAGCCCGTCGTATATATGTCTCTATATATACATGTATGTGTGTATATATGTTTGTGGGTCTGTGTTTGTCCCCCCAACATTGCCTGACAACCGATGCAAAAGAGTCGGCAAAAGAGTCTGATACAATAAGTACTGGGCTTAAAAAGAATAAGCCCTGGGTCGATTTGCTCGACAAGTAAAAGAGAGAGTAAAAGAGAGCCTTTTGGCTCTCATTAAAATACAAGAATCAATGTACAAGAATCAATTAACAATCATGTAACCGATATACTCCCACTCTTGAAAAATTGAACCTTCCTATCTCGTCACACTGTATCAGTATGCAGATTAGACCGTAAAGGTTAACCTCTGATATAATTAGTCTACAAGAGGGTTTCAATTCCCTATTGTAGTCAGTTTACATTATTTCCATTGCTAATGTCCTTGGGAGTATTATGAGTATTTCACAGTGTCATATATATTCAGTATATATTTGTGTACATATTTTTCATCTAGCAATAAGCACGCTTCATATTCACCTTATTTGCCAGGGTATCGCCTCTACGCAACCTATATCTGTGTGTGTGTGTGTGTGTGTGTGTGTGTGTGTGTGTGTACACGTATGATAAATCGATATTTAGTCGTAGTATCTGCCAAGAATGATAGACTTGAAGTCCTTAGAGACCTGAGATCGCCACATGGTTTCACTTCAGTAAAAATTATTTATGTTGCTATCGTGTTTTAAAATGGAAACAAACAGCAATCTTCCCCTTCAAAAACATTATTTCCTTTTTCTACTTCAATGATTTTGATGGGATGTAAGTGATGGAAAACTGGGAGAAAAATTTTATAAGAACATCGACCGCATTTAGTTTTTTTCTATGTTTCTATGTTCAAATCACAAATTTGTGTTGCTTTTATATCTTTATATATAAAAGTCAAGTTGTGTGTCTGTCTCCTACGATTTAGATACCTAACTACTCCCACATTTTGCGGTGCAGTGTAACCAAAAGCGGGTATCTTATAGTCGTGATTCATATCGAGCCCTTCTGGGTATTAGCGCGCGTCTACGGTGAGTCTACGATTTAAAAAAAAAATTCAACATAATTTTTCCGCATTTTTAATGCATTTTCGCTCGGTTTATATAAGGGAAGTAACTCTCCAAAACTGTATTATTAAATCTCAGAACGTAAAAAGCTACAGTAACACCCCCCCCCCTTTGTGGTTAACCATATTGAGATGGCTATTATACTTTACATCTCTAAAAATGCGTATATAGTTATTTCCCTTACAAACCCGAGCAACGCCGGGCGATACTGCTAGTTTTTAATAAAAACAATATTCAAATGAAACTCTAATCAAAATAGTCTCAACTTACAATTAATTATACAACCCGTTTTACAACCCAGAAAAGTATAGTCACAAATTACATTTATACACTCACCTTGCGTTTATGCAGTCAGTGGGTGCTGTAAAGGTCCTGGCTTTAAGGGTAACGCAGATGACTGTTTGGAGGCCCAAACTTCCGAATTCGTTTACAGGGCTTAGTAAAACTGAAGGATCGCTGCAATAAGTGTGTGAATCTGAGAAGTGAACATGTTGAGTAAAATCATGATAAACTGATCCTCCTGTATTTTCTTTTACCCAAAGCCAAGAACTTTTCTGCACCTCCTCGTATGTAATTATAATAAATAATATATAATTCACAATTATATATGTTACCATCTTACAACCCAAACATCGCAATTAATTATAATCAAATTATACAATTATGCAGTCTCCCCTTACGTATAACTTTTCAAACATATTATCATCATACATCGTTTTTGTATGTGTTTTGGAAGATTCTTTATGTGAATTCGTGTGTTGAAACAAATTTTGCTATGTCCAGGGAGAGACATTATGCCAATATTATTAACACACGCACTGGTTCAATTCCCCTTCTTTTACTATTAGTCAATTGGTTACATGTCCAGTTAACTAATCGATTGTTTGTTCAACTTGGTTAAACAATAAGTCATTGAAAAGGTTGCAAGTGGCAACGAAAGAGCTTCGATAAACAAAAACAAAACAAATGTCTTACTGTTTAACCAAATTAAACAAATAATCAATTAGATTGTTGGATGTTTAAGCAATTGACAAATAATAAAGGAGTGAAATTGAACCAGCGCGTGTGTTAATAATATTGGCATATTTATTCTCCCTAGTCATAATACATTTATACAGTCACCTTATTATCATAAAGACACCTTACAATCATAATGTTACATCTTACTATCATAGTCATCTAACGATTATACTGTAACACCTTAAAAACCACAATCTTATTTAAATCTATACATTCATCTTAGAATTATATAAATACACTGTTATACAGATACCTTACAGTTATACAATTATTTTACAGTAATAAAGTTACACATTACAATTGTAAGTTCACCTTGCAGTAATACAGTCAACTTACAATTGTAGAGTTACACATTACAATTATGCAATCATACCAAATAATTGTGCAATTATGTCTTAAAATTCTACCATAGACTTGCAATTATGCAGTTAAAATTCACAGTAATGCAGTTATACCTTGCAATTATACTGTCATAATTTATAAATATACAACTATACAATAATCTTCTACGTAAAAAATTGCACTTTAAAATTACACGATCAATAATTATAATTATACAAACAACTAGAAAATGCAAAATTGCAACTTAGAGTTATACTGTCACAGTTTATAAATATACCGCCGCGCTTCACAATTATACGGCCATGTTGCAATTATATTGTCACAAATTATAAATTATGTAGTCACGTTACAGAGATAAGGCTGCACATTATACTTCACAATCGTATTGCAATTATAGTCATAACTTACAAATATACAGACACACCTTACAATTATCTTGCGATTCCTAGTCACATGATACAATTATACAATCACATCTTACAATAGTAGTCACGCATTGTAATTAGAAGTCAAGACTTAAAATTATACTATCACACCTTATAAATATATAATGGCTTCAAATTTTGCTACAAAGGCAGCCATTTTGGGGAAAGGAATGATTCGATTACATTGATCCTAGTGTTTCCCTGGTACTTAATTTATCGATCCCGAAAGGACAAAAGGCAAAGTCGACCTCAACGGATTTTGATTTCAGAACGTAGCGGCAGACTAAATACCTATTTCTTTACTACCCACAAGGGGCTAAATACAGACAGGACAAACAAGGACAGACAAACGGATTAAGTCGATTATATCGACCCCCCAGTGCGTAACTGGTACTTATTTAATCGACACCGAAAGGATGAAAGGCAAAGTCGACCTCGGCGGAATTTGAACTCAGAACGGCTATGCATTTCGGCCGCCGTGCTAATGTTTCTGCCAGCTCGCCGTCTTCATATAAATATATAATGGCAATATATGATATGTAATTATAGTATATAATATATGATTATAATATATAATATGGTTAGAGTATCCGTGGTTAGAGCATCAGGCTTATAATCATTAGGTTGTGAGTTCGATTCTCGGATTGGGCTGTGTGTTGTGTTCTTAAGCAACACATTATTTCATTCAGCTGTAGAAGAGAGTTGCAACGTCACTGGTGCCAAGCTGTATCAGCCTTCGCCTTTCCCTCGGACAACGTTGGTGGCGAGGAGAGAGAAGGCTGGTATGTATGGGCGACTGCTGGTCTTCACAAACAACCTTGTCTGGATTATAACTTTCTAGGGGAGCATTTTAGGTGCAATGCCATGGTCATTCGTGACTGAAGAAGGTCTTTTATATATATAATTCACAATTATACGGTCACCAAAATATTTTACTGCAACGCTTTACAATTATACAGTCAAATCTTATATTTATGCAGTCATCTTGTAATAAAATAGTCGCAACTTTTTCTCATGCTGGCACACGATATGCAGTCACCTTGTACACCATATAATGGATTGTCCGGAAAGTTTGTGCCGATTTTTAAAGGAAAGAAAAAGGGTCAATAAATACTTGCCATTACATTTTTAATCAACTAAATATGAACTATTTTGTTGCACAATGCGTCTCCATTTTTCCTTTAACTTGAAAAGACCCTCTTCCCAGAATTCAGGTGGTTTCATGGTAAAGAATTCGTCAAGGTATCTTTTTACGTCATCCAAGGAATTTAAATTTTTACCATTAAGACTATTCTGCAGAGACCTGAATAAGTGGAAATCCGAAGGAGCAATATCTGGTGAATATGGAGGGTGGGGTAACACATACCAGCCGAGCTGCAGCAATTTTTGTCTGGTTCACAACGCATCAAGTGCCGAAAATGAACTTTCTTATCTTCCATTTTAAAGGGTTACAGAATTAACACAGGTTATAGGAACATAAATTTTCTTCCGCGAAAAGATAGCTTAAACTGTGCTCTAAATGGAGGTGTAGTCAAATCCTATTTTATGGACTCAAACATGTTCTAAAATAAATCGAAAGCTAAGCTACTATAAATCGGCATGAACTTTCCGGACAACCCAATACAATTTCCTTGCAATTATAGAGTTACAACTTAAATTGTACAGCCACATGCAACTGAAAGGCAGCATATTAGAATTATATAGTCACCACTTATAATTATATAGTCACATCTGACAGTTGCATATATATCTTTATCCTGCACGGCCACATCTCACAGTTATGCATTTATGTATTACAATTATGCTGTCAAAACATGCAAATGTACAGCTACAACGTATTCATACGCAATCACCTCACAAATCTTTTCTCTTATCTCTTACTTGTTTCTGTCTTTGGACTGCAGCCATACTGGGATACTGCCTTGAAGGGTTTTAATCGAACAAACCGACCACAATATCTATCTTTCCTTTTTTTTTATTCTATCGGATCTCCTACGCTGAACCATTAATTTACTGGGACGTAAACAAAGTAATACCAGTTCTCAAATAGCCAGTGGATGAGAAACACAAACACACACACACATCTTAATGGTCAGTTATAATGAAAACTATTTTATATTAATTTGAAGAGGTACTCTATATTTTTGTTATGTACGAATTTATAATCGTTCAACAAGAATAGTACTAACAGTGGACTTCGAAGTTTCGACCAGCTAAGCCATCCTCGAAAGTCCAATGATGACTCAGCTGGCCGAAACTGCGAAGTCACTCTCAATACTATTCTTATGGAAGAAATCTATACATATATATATAATAATTATTTGAGGGAATATTATTCCTAACTTACAGGGAAAAATTCAATTTAGAAATACTAAATCAAATTTCACAAAATATAATATATATATATATATCTCTTATTATAATCTTATTATAAAAGGCAGATTTTATCTGCCTCCCTTTGTCTCTTATAGAAATCTACAATATAGGATTTCTTCAATTACAATTTACCTAGCATTTTTAAGAGTAGAATAAATCGGGTCGTGCCAGGTCCAGTTTTTAAAATTTCAACCCCAATTAAGCAAAATTTAGAGAAAACTCACATTCTGGTGTGTTAGTCAAGTGCTTTTCTTAGTGTGGGCTATAGCACACGCACACACCACACACACAAAAGGGAGCGATCTGCTTCACTGATGCTATCACCCTAATATCTCCTCCTGTCTCTTTGCAAGTGTGCAACGATTAAAGTGAAAACAGTGAATCCGAGAGCTCCGACAGCGATAAAGAAAATGAATTGGCACCTGAAGAGTGAAAATTTAAAAACTTGTTTTTTTTTTCGGTGATTTTTCTGAAGAACTGGACCAAGCCACAGACTTTCCCAGAAGAGTAAAGCCCTAGACTATTTCTTTTTACTTTGTCGAATGAGCCCATTTGAAATCATTACGGCGGAAACGAACCGTTACGCTAAACGTAAACAAAGCGAAAGAAAGGACAGTTTGTTATTTCCCACAACCTTAAATGAAATTAAGGCCTATTTTGCCATAAATGTTATTATGAGTATCAGGAAGTTACCCAGAATAACAAATTCTATCGTAAAATTTTGTTGTATACCCAATTGAATATTAGCTAATAACCCATTTTCTATAGTGATTTTTGAACAAAATTTTAATAATTTTTATATATTGTTGAATTTACCTGTATCTACCTGCAATTAGAGTCACTTTGTGACAAAAATTATAGTATAGAATTGGTTGAGAAACATTTCATTAAATTATCTTCCAAAATTCATGTTAATATATTGATAAATAAAAAAGTTATAGTTGTTTAATGAAACCAGACTAAATTTATGATTACGTTAGAAATTAATTGAAACACATAAGGGGTGTATTTTGGTCAGAAATATAGTAACGAAAGGGTTAAGAAAAACCAAAAAATATTTATTCTTTATAAATGTTGTGTTCAAAATAACATTTTCTTTTAAGAATGTGTATATAACAAAGTTATGTGTATATAACTACGTGGCATATCTTTATATATAAAAGTGAAGTTGTGTGTCTGTCTCCTACGATTTAGATTCCTAACTACTCCCACATTTTGCGGTGCAGTTTAACCAAAAGCGGGTATCTTAAAGTCGTGAGTCATATCGAGCCCTTCTGGGTATTAGCGCGCGTCTACGATGAGTCTACGATTTAAAAAAAATTTACCATCATATTTTTCCATTTTAATGCATTTTTTCGCTATTATATAAGGGAAGTAACTCTCTAAAAATATCTACGATGTGTCAACGATTTAAAAAAAAAATTTACCTTAATTTTTTTTCCATTTTTAATGCATTTTTTTGCTATTTTTTGGCTATAACTCTCAAAAATGCTTATATAGTTATTTCCTTTACAAACCCGAGCAACGCCGGGCGATACTGCTAGTATATATATAAAAATTAGAAAAAAACACCTTCTATCAATTCAAAATCAACAATTAAATTACACCATCTAGAAAATTAGTTATGAGAGAAATATTAAAATTAAACTAACAATAATATACCGATGATTAAGTAGATTGCAAAATAATAATAAATACGTATAATATTATTATTATTTTGCAATTTACTTAAACATCGGTATATTATTGTTATTTTAATTTTAATAGTTCTATTATATGTATTTTTCTAGATGGTGTAATTTAATTGTTCATTTTGAATTGATAAAAGGTGTTTTTTTTTTTCTAATTTATATACATACAATATATAATATATATATATATATATATATATATATTGTTATATTTCGGAATGGTCATATTGCCAGTTTAGCCAATAAAAACACACGCACTATATATTTGGTGTTATTTTGCTTCAGTGTTATATATTTTTACATTAATCTTAATTCTTATTTTCGGCCAGAGTTCTTTCGTCACACTCCTGTGACCGCATCAGTGGTCCTTTGTTTTCTTCTTTCTTATTTGTGTCTCTCCTTACTAACCGTCAGCCATTTGTATTTCTATTGTATGTCTTCATTCACATGCTTATATCTCTATGTGCGTCTATATTTATTTAGTGTGTGTATGTGGGGGGGTGCCTGTAATATTTTATCTTCTGTTTATATATGTTCATGTAATTTGTATTTTGTTTTTGTTTTTGTTGTTTTTTTTTATTCTTATTTTGTTCATGTGTTTACATCCACTTATTATTATCATTACATATGCTTGTAAGTTTGTATGTATGTACAACAACAATACTAGTAATAATAATAATAATAAATCGAATCGTGTTTTAACTGGCAATATGACCATTCCGAAATATAACAATATCTGTTTCAACACACACGACTTCACATAAAAAATCTTGCACAACAAATATTTAAACGTACTATATATATATATATATATATATATATATATATATAACGGGAAGCTTTATGAAAATAGACAAAAGACGAAGGCAGGTGGAAAACAAACAAACAATTGTATTAGTATGGCGCTCAGGAAATATAAATAAAACAAGTCTTTAACGTTTCGAGCCTACGCTCTTCAACAGAAAGATACACAGAGAGAAAAAAAACACATATATATATGAAGTATGTATGTATGTATGTATGTATGTATGTATGTATGTATGTATGTATATGTATAAATAAATATTTTATTTGTCTTTCTTCCCATCATTCATCTAGGTTCATTTTCATAATGGATTGTCTCCATAGTTTTTTCATAGTTAGTGAACCACTCTTGTTTTCCCACATTTTTATGTATTTTTCTTCCTCCCGCTTTGGTGTCTTCTTCCCATAGATTTTGCAGTTTTTCTTGACATTGATAGTCACTCCGCTCAGCAATTTCAGCAAACATAACTGCGTCAATATTTTTTACTTTCTAACGCGGTAAGCTGGCAGAGACGTTAGCACGCCTGGCGAAATGCTTTGTGGTATTTCGTCCGCCGCTGCGTTCTGAGATCAAATTCTGCCGAGGTCGACTTTGCCGTTCATCCTTTCGGAGTCGATAAATTAAGTACCAGTGACGCACTGGGGTCGATGTAATCGACTTAATCCCTTTGTCTATACTTGTTTGTCCCCTCTATGTTTAGCCCTTTGTGGGCAATAAAGAAATAAGAAACGTTAACACGCCGGGCGAAATGCTTATCGGTATTTCGTCTCGCCGAGGTCGACTTTGCCTTTCATCCTTTCGGGGTTGATAAATTAAGTACCAGTTGCGTACTGGGGTCGATCTAATCGACTGGCCCCCTCCCCCAAAATTTCGGGCCTTGTGCCTAGAGTAGAAAAGAATATTTTTTTTACTTTCTCTTCGTGTCTTATTTTCCGTGATTGTAGAAGAACAATTTCTGTTTCTAGTCGCCATAAAAGTAATTTAGCACGTATTCTTGTCTCTTCCAGTGATTCACTTCTTATTTCTTTGATAAGAAGTTTTCTGGGCAGGACTGGGCTTTCTTTGCTTCGCCAGTTCTGGTAGGTGTGTGCTATATTGTGGTATCGAATGATTTTTCCAATATGCATGTTTCCGCTGATTAAGGAGTTTCTTCCAGAGATGTGGTTTCAAGGTGTTTTGTTGTTCTATCAAGTCATCCTATAAGTTCCGTCCGATTTTATCTTGTTTAAGAAACTGAATGAAATTTAATAGTATTTTAGAATGTCTAATGGAATTAAAAATTATTTTTATGCATTTGTGTACATTTAAACTAATTAAATATTATTTTACAGAATAATAGAATTAAAATTTCTTTGATTAAAACCATTTCTCACATGGAAGTATCCAAAGAGCATTTGAAGCATATGATGCTTTATGAGTACAAAAAAGGAAACTCTGCAGCCAAAGCGACTCGAAACATACACTCAGTTTATGGGAAAGAATGCTTGAATGAAAGAACTTGCAGAAGATAGTTTGAAAAATTCAGAAGTGGAGATTTCAGCCTTGGAGATGAAGATTGAAGTTGAGTTTGATGATAAGCTCCTTGAGGCACTACTTGAAAGAAATCCTGCATTATCAGTTGAAGAATTGGCAATAAAGCTTAGTTCAAACCATACAACTGTTCATCGTCATCTTCTATAATTTGGAAAGGTTCCTAAACTTGGAAAATGGGTGTCTCATGAATTGTCCGAAAGCAACCGCAAATCCCGAGTTGACATCTGCTCTTCTCTCCATTCTCTCCATTTCACCATTTTTGGATAGACTTGTGACTGGTGACGAAAAATGGAAATGTTGAACGTCGTAAACAGTGGCTTGGTAAAAGGGAAAAGGCTCAACCACAACCGAGAAGGGAACTTCATGAAAAAAAGGTTCTTTTCTCTATCTGGTGGATTGCAAAGAAATACTTCACTTTAAATTGTTACTACCTTTAAGACTCCGCCGGTTACGACGACGAGGGTCCCAGCTGATACGATCAACGGAACAGCTTGCTCGTGAAATTAACGTGCAAATGGCTGAGCATTCCACAGACACGTGTAACCCTTACGTAGTTCTCGGGATAATCAGCGTGACACAGAGAGTGACAAGGCTGACCCTTTGAAATACAAGTACAACTCATTTTTGCCAGCTGAGTGGACTGGAGCAACGTGAAATAAAGTGTCTTGCTCAAGGACACAACGCGTCGCCGGGAATCGAACTCACAACCTTACGATCATGAGCCGAATGCCCTAACCACTAAGCCACGCGCCCCCACTGTTACTACCTAATGCAACAATCAATGCTCAAGTCTACTGTCAGCAATTAGAGCGTTTGAACCAAGCTTTGAAGAAAGATAGACCCGCTTTAGTGAATCGAAATGGAATGATGTTTCATCAGGACAATGCGCGACCCCACACTGCAAAGGTCACGTCACAGAAGATCGAAGAGCTTGGTTGGGGAAAAAGTTTTCATTCATCTTATTCTCCCGACCTTGTTCCTTCAGACTACAATTTGTTTCGTAGTTTACAGAATCATTTGGGGGGCATAACTTTCGCAAGCCAGGAGGAAGTCGAAACTGACATTTCAGAGTTCTTCGCTTTGAAACCAAAAGAGTTTTACATTGATGGGATTAAAAAGCTTGAAAACAGGTCAAAGGAAATCATAGAAAATCAGGGAAAGTACATTGGTGATTAAATTTCAATTAAATATAACATTTGATCACTTGTTTTCTTTATTCAAAATTCGAACAGAACTTATGGGATGACCTGATACTTCCAGAGATGTGGTTTCAAGTGAGTTTGTTCTTGCTACTTTCTTTTTGTTCGTCTCTGTTGTTAGAGCACCTTCTGTATGGCTATCATTCACAGTTTTATCTGCATTGATGAAGATTTATCCAGTCTTGAAATAAGTAAATTTAACTTAGATATTTCTTTGAGAAGTTCTTCTGTATTTTTGGTGTTTCTCGGCTGCGGGTTTGATTGTGTTCCATTCATTCTGGCGTCTTGTACAGCCAAGAAGATATGTATAGAATGTTAGGTGTGATGTACAAAATTTGAATATTGAGAAAAAAAATCGTCAGAATAATTGGAGAAAATATTTTTATTTCTTCATTATTATTTGCGCTTTCGTTCCTTTTCCCGAACTTGTCAAATAAAATTTTGTAAATGCACAAACAGCTTGTTCATTTATATAAAACAGAAGTTTGGAGAGGGTTGTTTGGAAGAGAACATTGTTTTTTGTTTTTTTTAGTGAGGTTCCATGACAATGGAAATGGATAGATAGAAATATAGGTAGGTAGAAAGGCTGATAGATAGATAGACAGATAGATAGATAGACAGACAGATAGTAGATAGATAGATAGATAGAGAGAGAGAGAGAGAGAGAGAGAGATAGATAGATAGATAGATAGATAGATAGATAGATAGATAGATAGATAGATAGATACATACATACATACATACATACATACATACATTGGCGAAACAAATAATTCCCTCTGCCAACGTGCAAGAATCCACAGGCAACACATCTGAGAAGAGGAATTACGCAAGATTGTATTAAGTAAGCATCTTGAAATATGCAGCGACGGAAAATTCAAAATTTGTCCTATTTATAAATGTGCTCGGGACGATCCGCAATGCCGAAAAGAAATGGAACTACATTTCATCAAAAAATTCTCTCCAAAATTAAATGGTTGAAAGAAAAGCGGAGACAGTACATTCTGTAAGTATTATACTAATGTTCTCTAATGCAAAAACATGGATTTGAGAGAGGCGTGATCGAAGTTACAAAGTATAAACATGGAATGTTCTCAAACACACACACACAGACAGACACACGCGCGCGCGCGCGAAAGCACACACACAATTTTCAAGTGATTCTTTCCACAACTGAATGCTTGAAGGTAAAGTGGGGAATTTGCATTTTTTTTCCAAATGTGGCTCATCTCTACAAATGTTCAGATATATATATATATATATATATATATTATATATATATATATATAATATATAGCATTGGGATGCTCTTACTCTACGTATATATAATATATATATCTTTTTATTTTATTTATTTATTTATTCAGTTATATATACATATATGAGTGTTTGTGTGTGTGCGCATGGATGTCAAATGACTGAACAAGTTAAAGAATATATATTTATAACTCTTATTTCTAGCAAGTTGGACTTCGTGTACCCTCTATTATAATTGTAAACCTATTATAAAATTACACAGACCCCAGTGTTCAACTGGTACTTATTTTATCGACCTCTAAAGGATAGAAGATAAAGTCGACCTCGGTGGAATTTGAACTCAGAACGTAGCAACGGGCGAAATACCGCTAAGCAATCCGTTCAGCGCGCTAACGATTCTGCCAATTCACCGCCTTGATAGTTATAATAATAATATAATAATAATAATAATAATATAATAAAATAATAATAATAATAATAATAATATAATAATAATAATGATAATAATAATAATAATAATAATAATAATAATAATAATAATAATAATAATATCTATATGAATATTTATTTGAATATTTACTCATTTATATATATATATATATATATATATATATACGGAGATGTACTTGCATAGCAAGTGATTCGATCCGAGATCGTGTGCTGAAACGAAAACAATTGCAGCATGGAAGGTGTTTGTAAGCCATTTAAGAAACACACAAAAGCCGTTCGATTCACTTCAACATTTAAGTTTAATTTCTCAAAATATTTTCGTCGCTTTAAGACCGCGACCTGTTCACTGACAAAAATCCAGGCGAAGGCATGGTTGTGTGGGTTAATGTCTTCTACTCTAGCCTCAGGCCGACCTAAGCCTTGTGAGTGGATTTGGTAAACGGAAACTGAAAGATGCCTCTGTGTGTGTGTTTGCGTGTATGTATGCCTGTGTTTGCGTGTATGTATGCCTGTGTGTGCGTGTGTGTCTTCGCGTTTGTGTTTGTCCCGTACCACTGCTTGATAACCGGTGTTGATGTGTTTACCTCCGCGTAACTTATCGGTTCGGCAAAAAGAAACCGATAGAGTAAGCACCAGGCTTGAAACAAAAGGCACCGAGGTAGATTCATTTGACTAAATAAAACTCATCAAAGCGGTGCCCCAGCGCGGCCGCAGTCTGATGATGACTGAAACAGATATAAGATAAGAGATTAAAAAATATATATGTGTACATGTGTGTGTATGTGTATGTATTTGTGTGTGCGTGTGTGTGTGTGTGTGTGTGGTGTGTGTGTGTGCGTGTGTGTGTGTGTGTGTGTGTGCATGTTTGTGCGTGCACCTTTAAGAGTCTTGATATGACCTTCCATGTTTGTATAAAGCCTCTCGCCATTGGCTTTCGTTGTCAGTTGTTTTTCTTTCACATTCCACGTTTTTTCTTCGTTCTTTGTAACCCTTAATGAAAAGTTCCTTATGTTTTGCATCTCTTCGAGCCCTTGAGGCTGATAACGAGAGGAGGATTATCGTAATTTTTGTTGTTGATGCTGCAGCAGTTGCAGTGTTGGTGGTGGTGGTAGTGGTAGTTGTAGTAGTAGTAGTTATAGTAGTAGTAGTAGTAGTAGTAGTAGTAGTAATAGTAGTAGTAGTAATAGTAATAGTAGTAATAGTAGTAGTAGTAATAGTAGTAGTAGTAATAGTAGTAGTAGTAATAGTAGTAGTAGTGGTTGGTGGTGGTAGTAGTAGTAGTAGTGGTGGTGGCGGTGGCGGTAGTAGTAGTAGTAGTAGTAGTAGTAGTAATAGTAGTAGTAGTGGTGGTGGTGGTGGTGGTAGTAGCAGTAGTTGTAGTAGGATGAGGAGGAGGAGGAGGAGGAGGCGAAGGAGGATGATGACGACGACGAAGAGAGGGAGGGGGAGGATGACCTGTTGAGTAGCACCAGCAGCAGTAGTAGCAGCAGCGGTATAGCAACGTTCTATTGATTCACAGAATTCTTGTTAATATCCAGCAATTATATAACTACCAGACTACTGAGCCACTACTACTACTACTACTACTACTACTACTACTACTACTGTTGCTACTACTATTATTATCTCTTCTACTGTTACTGCTTCTTACTTTTACATCAAATCGCCAACGATTTCTCTCAATTATACGCAAATTTACCGAATCTGATGTCCAATTTGGCAGCAATTTAATACTTTTATCTGTGGAACACATCTTGGGTGGGCATTAGAGGGTGAAAATGATGATGCAATGGATTTCTGGGTATCGGATGTCGGCTGAAGAAGATAATACAGTGGATTTGTCGGTAACAGGTTGTTGAGGAGGAAAATGAAGTAATGGATTCCTTAGAAAATACTGAAACCTGAAGAAAATACAGAAAATACATTCGTTTCCTTGCTTGCTTGTTTGATATTTTTTTCTTTTTTTCTACGAAATTTTAATATTTAATTTTATCAAGGCGGCAAGTTGGCAGAATCGTTAGCACGCCGGGCGGTCGCTATGTTCTGAGTTCAAATTCCGCTGAGATCGACTTTGCCTTTCATCCTTTGGGAGTCGATTGAATAAGTACCAGTTACGCACTGGGATCGATGTCATCGACTTAATCCTTTCTGCCAAAATTTGAGGCCTTGTGCTTCCAACAGACAGAATCGTTAGCACGCCGGGCGGTCGCTATGCTCTGAGTTCAAATTTCGCCGAGGTCGACTTTGCCTTTCATCCTTTGGAGTCGATTAAATAAGTACCAGTTACGCACTGGGATCGATGTAATCGACTTAATCCTTTCCTCCAAAATTTGAGGCCTTGTGCTTCCAGTAGACAGAATCGTTAGCACGCCGGGCGGTCGCTATGCTCTGAGTTCAAATTCCGCCGAGGTCGACTTTGCCTTTCATCCTTTGGAGTCGATTAAATAAGTACCAGTTACGCATTGGGGTCGATGTAATCGACTTAATCTTTCCCCAAAAAATTCGAGGCCTTGTGTTTCCAGTAGACATAATTGTTAGCACTCCAGGCGAAATGTTTAGCGGCATTTCGTCTGTCTTTACATTGTGGATTCAAATTTCGTCGACGTCAACTCTGCCTTTCATCCTTTCATGGTCGATAAAATAAGTACCAGTTGAGCACTGAGGTCGATATAATTGACTTACCCTCTGACACTAAATTACTGGCCTTGTGCAAAAATTTGAAGTCGATATTAATTTTTTATTAAGTCATCTTTTTACCATGACAGTTTTTGACCAAAAATGGCAGGACCTCGTTTACCCATCCTCCCTATTCAGGCTTGCTCCCAGCAACATTTTTTGGTTCCCCCCAATGAAAAAAGGCCCTTAAACGAAAACGTTTTGCTGATGTGGAAGAGAAGAACGACGGAGTTGTTAAAAGCATCACTTCTAGGAATGCTTCGAACAGTGGAAAACGCGTCTGAACAGAATGCATTGCTTCAAATGGAAAATACTTTGAAGGCGATAAAAGTGTAAACTTATAAAACTATATGAATAAATAATCTTTTCTACTCAAGGTACAAGGCCCGAAATTTTGGGAGAGGTGGTCACTCGATTAGATCGACCTATTACGCAACTGGTACTTAATTTATCGACCCTAAAAGGATGAAAGGCAAAGTCGACCTCGGCGGAGTTTGAACTCAGAACATAAAGACAAACGAAATACCGCTAAGCATTTCGCCCGGCATGCTGACGTGGCACATACATGCTAGTCTCCTTTCTCTAAACCACAGGTGTTCTACAAAGATTAAGGCAAGTAAGTTAAGAGCCGAAACAGCTTCGCAATAGTGTCATGAATGACGTTGTTGTCAGGAGACAAACAGCTATAACGGATGCGGTAAGCCTACTCCCCCAAACATTTTTCCCAATTTCGCCAACCCAGCACTCTGGATTTATACATATAACCAAACCAAATGTTTGTGCGTTGTGCTGTGTATATGCGCTTGTTAGTGGAGGCGCAATGGTCCAGTGGTTAGGGCAGCGGACTCGCGGTCATAGGATCGCGGTTTCGATTCCCAGACCGGGCGTTGTGAGTGTTTATTGGGCGAAAACACCTAAAGCTCCATGAGGCTCCGGCAGGGGATGGTGGTGATCCCTGCTGTACTCTTTCACCACAACTTTCTCTCACTCTTACTTCCTGTTTCTGTTGTACCTGTATTTCAAAGGGCCGGCCTTGTCACTCTCTGTGTCACGCTGAATATCCCCGAGAACTACGTTAAGGGCACATATCGTCAGCCACTAAGGGACATGCTCAACTGGTTAAGGTCAAACAACTGACAAGCAAATCTGTGGTATTGAGCAGAATATTTGCTGTAGTCCATCTTTTATACCAAGACAAAACAATGTACATGATAACACTTCCAATCAGTTAAGATCAGAAGCCATGAGAGCCACTGCCTGGTACTGCATCAGGGCATTATTATTACTATTATTATTACTATTATTATTATTATTATTATTATTATTATTATTATTATTATTATTATTACTATTATTATTATTATTATTATTATTATTATTATTATTATTATTATTATTATTATTATCATTATTATTATTATTATTATTATCATTTTCTTATACACTCAACATATTAGACTGTTGGAAAAGAAAAGTATCCTAACATCGGGCTACAACAAGTGTCCTTAGATGCAAAGAACCCTCCTATTCGGTTACAGCAAGTAACCTTATATGCCAAGAACCCTCCTAAGTATCACAGCTCTCCCTAATAAGACTGTTTTCTGGAGCTGTACTAAACTGAGTTTTATGCCTATTTCCTCAATCCATCTGTTCAGATCTTTAGGGATTGTTCCCAGTGCATATATATCTACTGGGATACATTTTACCAGCATACTTCGTTGAAATTCTGCGTACTTTATGTTTACCAAATTCCACGCACAAGGCATTGATCACCCAAATCGATGATAAAAGATATTTACACTAGATGCTGTGCAGTAGAACTGAACCTGGAAACAAATCCTTACGAACCATAGAGCCATGCATTTATCCAGATATATATTTTTAAAAAGTTTATCTTTGTTCAATATTAGATTACCTACCAGACATAATAAAAATGGTTTTAAATTTTGGCACAAGGCCATCAAGTTAATGTAAGGGTAAGTCGATTACATCGATCTGTTCTCAACTAGTACTTATGTTATCGATCCCGAAAGGACGAAAGGCTAAGTGGACGTCGGCGGAATTTGAACTGAGAACGTACTGACGGATGAAATGCCGCTGAGCATTTTGCCTGGTGCGATAACGATTGTGTTTGTGTTTCTGTCCCCATAACTTAGCAGTTCGGGAAAAGTTACGGATAGAGTAAGTACGAAGTTGAAAAAACAAGTAGTAGAGTCCGTTTGTTCGACTAAGATTCTTTAGGACGATGCCTCAATATGGCCACAGTCTAATAACTGAAACTAAGTAAAGGATCAAGTATACAGGTAGAGAGAGAAAGAGAGAGAGAGAGAGAGAGAGAGAGAGAGAGTGGGGGAAGAGGTAGAGGTGGAGAATGAGGAGAACCTAGGTCTGCTTCTATGTTTACAAAATATCAAGTAATGCGAAGTTCAATCAATCTGTTTGTGCTTTCCACAATGTATTGAGTGCTGCTTGCGACTCTTTTTGCATATTCACCTATATGTATGAGTGTGTGTGTGTGTGTGTGTGTGTGTGTGTGTGTGTGTGTGTGTGTGTGTGTGTGAAAAAGAGAAACAGACAGACACAGAAAGAGAAGGTGAGAGTTAGGGAATACATGTGAAAAACAAAAGTCAGAGATCCTTGAATGAAAACAAGCATGAGTTTAGCTTTTGATACTTAAATAGAGAAATTCCTCTCAAAGCTTTTAAGACTAAGAAAAAGGCCGGGTTTTATTTATAAAAATACAAAATGTTGTTTTCTTATATGGTTTCTGCGATTTTGTCTCTTTAATTAATTTTCTTTCTCGTTGTGGTTAAATTTTTCTTGTTCAATACTTCAACCAAAGGAAAGCGGCGGGCTGGCAGAAACGTTAGCACGCCGAGTGAAATTCTTAGCCGTATTTCGTCTGCTGTTACGTTCTGAGTTCAAATTCCACCGAGGTCGACTTTGCCTTTCATCCTTTCGGGCTCGATAAATAAAGTACCAGTTGCGCACTGGGGTCGATGTAATCGACTTAATCCCTTTGTCTGTCCTTGTTTGTCCCCTCTATGTTTAGCCCCTTGTGGGCAATAAAGAAATAAGTAACGTTAGCACGCCGGCGAAATGCGTATCGGTATTTCGTCTGTCTTTACGTTCTGAGTTCAAAATCCGCCGAAGTCGTCTTTGCCTTTCATCATTTCGGGGTCGATAAATAAAGTACCAGTTGTGCACTGGGGTTGATGTAATCGACTTAATCCCTTTGTCTGTCCTTGTTTGTCCCCTCTATGTTTACCCCCTTGTGGGCAATAAAGAAATAAGAAACGTTAGCACGCCGGGCGAAATGCGTATCGGCATTTCGTCTGTCTTTATGTTCTGAGTTCAAAATCCGCCGAGGTCGACTTTGCCTTTCATCCTTTCGGAGTCAATAAATAAAGTACCAGTTGTGTATTTAATCGACTGGCCCCCTCCCCCAAAATTTCAGGCCTTGTACCTGTAGCAGAAAAGAATATTTCAACGAAAGCAAAAGCAGCCAGCTTGCTTAATCGTTATTGCGCCGAGCAAAATGCTTAGCAAAACTTTATATTCTGCATTCAAATTCTACCGAGGTCTACCTTGCATTTCATCCTTTCGGGGTCGATAAAATAAGTACCTGCCGAGCGCTGAGGTCGATGTAATCTACTAGCTTCCTCCCCCGAAATTGCTGGCATTGTGCCAAAATTTGAAACTAATATTTCAACCAAAGAAGGTGGCGAGCTGGCAGAATCGTTAATACACCGAGCAGAACGCTTCACAGAATTTCTTCCGTCTTTATATTCTGAGTTCAAATTTCACTAAGGTCGATTTTGCCTTTCATCTTTTCGGGGTCGATAAAATAAGTACCAGTCAAGCGCTGAGGTCGATGTAATTGACTAAATCCCTCCTCCAAACTTGTTGGCCTAGTGCCAAAAGTTGAAGCCTATATTTCAACCAAAGGTTTGAAAGAAATGAGTAAAAATGGCTGGAGCTTTGAATCGAAGAAACCGGGAAAGCCGATTTTTTTTTAGGTGGGTGGGGTGGGGAGGGCGAAAGGTGTGGGTAAGCGTAAATTGTTTCCAAACAGAACGACAACAAGAACAAAAAAAAAACAAATAGTTCGAGGGAGATTTAAGCAAGTGCAAATGTCGGAAAGGTTTCGAACTGGCAGAAAACAGCAACTTTTGCCAATTGCACTGACAATGTGCCAAACTGTAAAGATAGATAACAATAACAACAACTACAACAACGACGATGATGATGATGATGATGATGATGATGAAGAAGAAGAAGAAGAAGAAGAAGAAGAAGAAGAAGAAGAAGAAGAAGAAGAAGAAGAAGAAGAAGAAGATGATGATGATGATGATGATGAACAACGACAACAACAACAGCAGCAGCAGCTACAGCAACAACAAGAGCAGGAACACCAGCCGGAATGATAATCGTAATAATGCTACATGAAATATTAACGTTTTTGAAGTGCTGTAGGAAATAGGAATAATTCTTAATTTCGTGGAAATAAAATATAAAAAAAGGATTTCGCAACAAAGGAGCAATGATAATAAAGACGAAAGGAAGAAACAAAAAGAAAGAGAGAGGAAGATAAAAAGAAAAAGAAATAGAGAGAGAATGAGAGAAAGAAAGAAAGAAAGAAAGGAAGAAAGAAAGAAAGAAAGAAAGAAAGAAGGAAAATGCAAAACGGGAAAAATATTGTCAAAAAAAAAAAAAAAGAATAGAATTGACGATAAAGACAAACTATGAAATAAGAGCAAAGTTGTTGTCTATGAGATCATTGCAACAAGTCACATGATCTGCAAGAAAAGAATAGAATCATGAAGAACTTCACATGTTTCTGTCTGTTAATTCTTAGTCAGATCGGCGTCAAGAAATCTTGGCTTTATTCAATATTCACAACCAACTTTCAACCGTTGATATTTCCATTCCTAAATTATACTGCCATTTCTTACGACTGAATCTTGTTCACGATTAGAAGAAATGCTATCTAAGAATTTGGGTTTGTTTTGCTTTCTTTCTTCCTTCCTTTCTTTCTTTCTTTCTTCCTTTCTTTCTTTTTGTTACTGCAGTCTTCCTAGTTTTGATTACAGGATCATCTTTGAAGGATTAATTCTCAAGAGTGTAAGAATCTCTAAAGTATTTGTCAGTTAAATGTCATATATACTTTATCATCATCCAAGCTCTGGCAACCTGCTTATTCTCTTTAGTTAAATAAATACTAGAATATACGCCCAGAGATGAACAGTGACGGGCCAAAAAACGTCCTCAGCTCGACCCTGGTGATTATGGGTCTTAGACAAATCCTAAACTTGACCAATGCGGGAAAATTGCTTTCATCAACGCATTGGTTTATTTGTTGTTGTTTGTTCCTTCTCGAGCCATGCCTGGCTCATAAGGGCCGGTTCCCGGTTTCTTTGGCGTATAGGTTCCCCACCTAGACGGAACGCCGGTCCGTCGCAGGTGAGCTGCAAGATGCAGAAGGAAAGAGAGAGAGAAAGTTTTGGCGAAAGAGTCAGGTGTTTTTTGCTCATAAACACACACATCACCCGGTCTGAGATTCGAACCCGCGATCCCTCGACCGCAAGTCCGCTGCTCTAACCACTAGGCCATGTGCCTCCAAAATTTGAACTCAGAACAAATAGGCAGATGAAATGTCGCTAAGCATTTTACGCGGCGTGCTAACGATTCTGCCCATCTTGTCGACTCATTGGTTTATTTGATATAATTGAATTGACAGAAATAACTTGCAAATTTTGGCGCATGGCCTGAAATTTTAGGGGGATTAGTTAATCGGTTACATCGACCCCAGGCGGCGAGCTGGCAGAAACGTTAGCACACCGGGCTAAATGCTCAGCGGTATCGTCTGCCGCTACGTTCTGAGTTCAAATTCCGCCGAGGTCGACTTTGCCTTTCATCCTTTCGGGGTCGATAAATTAAGTACCAGTTACGCACTGGGGTCGATGTAATCGACTTAATCCGTTTGTCTGTCCTTGTTTGTCCACTCTGTGTTTAGCCCCTTGTGGGTAGTAAAGAAATAGGTTACATCGACCCCAGTACTTGACTGGTACATTATATTTTTGCGTCGCTGTATTTGAACTAAAAAATTGTAAAGAACAAGAAGAAATTCCACTAAACACTTTGTTCGACGCGCTATTAAATCTGCCTGCTCACTGCCTTTGGATCGATTGAAAAAATACTGTAGATTTCATGTCATTTATCTAGCAACTATCTTTCTCTCTGTTTCTCTCTCACTCTCTCTTTCTCTTTCTCTCAACCTCCTTATGTCCCCTCCTCTTTTTCCTTTCCTCACTCTCTCGATCTCCCTCTGTCCATTCTGTTTTCTGTATGTCTTCTCTCTCTCTCCCTCTCTTTCCTTTCTCTCTTTTCTTCTCTCCATCTCCCTCTCCTTCAGCTCTCTCTTCCTTCCGCATGCCTCCCCCTCTCCTTCTCTCTCTCTCTCTCTCTCTCTCTCACTCTGTCTCTTTTCAAGTTCTACTCATTATAGAATTTATATCCCACAATGCCAGTCAATAAACCACTTATACAATTAAGGGAGGCGCAATGGCCCAGTGGTTAGGGCAGCGGACTCGCGGTCGTAGGATCGCGGTTTCGGTTCCCAGACCGGGCGTTGTGAGTGTTTATTGAGCGAAAACACCTAAAAGCTCCACGAGGCTCCGGTAGGGATAGTGGTGATCCCTGCTGTACTCTTTCACCACAACTTTCTCTCACCCTTACTTCCTGTTTCTGTTGTACCTGTATTTCAAAGGGCCGGCCTTGTCACTCTCTGTGTCACGCTGAATATCCCCGAGAACTACGTTAAGGGTACACGTGTCTGTGGAGTGCTCAGCCACTTACACGTTAATTTCACGAGCAGGCTGTTCCGTTGATTCGGATCAACCGGAACCCTCGTCGCCGTAACCGACGGAGTGCTTCCACTATACAGTTAAGGGTGTTCGCACTAATCGCAGCGATAACTCTTATCAAACACCTCGTACGTTTTATAGCCATTGGAAATTATGAGGAAAAGTTTCAATGTTTTGATCAACATCAGTGAAAGATTCAATACTAGGAGACGTTCACCAATACGAAGCTGATAATTGATTCGCCCAGTCTGGTCAGGTGGGATTTAGCTCAAAGAAATGAACAGCCACCAATAGAAATCCATGAAGGATTTTCAGCGGTAATTGATTTGGTAAGGAGTCTCTATATGAGCTACTAGCAGTATCGCCCGGCGTTGCTCGGGTTTGTAAGGGAAATAACTATATAAGCATTTTTAGAGAGTTATAGCCAAAAAATGGCAAAAAATGCATTAAAAATGGAAAAAAAATGATGGTAAATTTTTTAAAAATCGTTGACTCATCGTAGACATTTTTAGAGAGTTACTTCCCTTATATAATAGCGAAAAAATGCATCAAAATGGAAAAAATGATGGTAAATTTTATTTAAATCGTAGACTCATCGTTGACGCGCGCTAATACCCAGAAGGGCTCGATATGAATCACGACTATAAGATACCCGGTTTTGGTTAAACTGCACCGCAAAATGTGGGAGTAGTTAGGAATCTAAATCGTAGGAGACAGACACTCACACAACTTCACTTTTATATATAAAGATAAGCCAACGAGAAGGTCCCAGCAGTCACGAAACGGTCTAGAAATATCAGTCATATCCCTCTCAAGTCATGTGGTAGTATTAGAAAAGAGGACACGGTGGATAATGTAGTCCTAGGTAAACGATATATGAATAAAAGATGGGATGATCACGGTTGGTACGTTTGATCATTGGTGTACTTGAGAGAAAGATGACCCAGGGCAAAGCAACAATGATTGGTGGCATGATGTATATTCAAAGGGCTTCAATGATTCACTGTGTAACAAATTTTTTTGTCTGTGGTTAGTAAGCGTTATTTCCTATTAGCTTCTACCTAGAACTCAAAAGAAATTACTATTATCCCCGTCAAATTTTGTTTTTGTGACATGGACATCAATGTTTTCAAATTCAACTATTTTCCATTACATTTTGGACAGATTCAGTGCTGAGTTGCTGAAGCAGAAATATCATTATCGCAAATATTCTGCTCAATACCACGGATTTGCTTGACTTATTTAGTTGACCTTAACCACTTGAGCATGTTCCTTAGTGGCTGACAATATGTGCATCTCTGATCATGAGCAGGAGTAGTGGGGGAGCATCACAACCATGTGCTGAAAGGGATTCTTTGAGGTTTGAATTAATGTAAGAAAAGCAAAGTTTGAAGGAAATATTAGCCATTTTTCACACCTCCTAAGGGAAAGCAAATAGGAAATAACAGTTGCTACCCAAGAACAAAGATCATGTTACACAGTGTTATGAAGCTTTGTGATAGCTGAATCCTTTCTGTAATGAGTAAATGGTTTTTAAGACCGCCGAGGTCGACTTTGCCTTTCATCTTTTCGGGGTCGATAAATTAAGTACCAGTTACGCACTGGGGGCGATGTAATCGACTTAATACCTATGTCTGTCCTTGTTTGTCCCCCTCTGTGTTTAGCCCCTTGTGGGTAGTAAAGAAATAGGTTTTTAAGACAGTCATAATACAATGATATGACTACAGCAATGGTAGGTAATAAATCTCGCAGTCATTATACAATGATATATCTAGTTAAGACCATAACCAGGGTAGATAATAACTCACAGTCAGAATGCAATGATATGCCTTGTTATGATTATATTCAAAGTAGGTAATCGGCAGAATGCAATAGTTTTCGTTCAGACATCAATCAAAATACACAGTCAGAATACAATGATATACCTTTTTATGACTGCACTAGGTAGTAGGAATACAATGGGTATATATTGTTTTGACTATAGCTATAATAAGTAACAGTGCACATTCAAATATGGTATATATCTTGTTATAAAAACAGTCAAAATAAGTGATAGCACATAGACAAAATACTATGATTCGTAACAGCATACAGTCGGAATCTCTCTATATATAAACGGCAGTTTGTCTGTGCGTGTTTCTGTGTGTCTGTTTGCTTGTACCCTCACCCTGACCACGGCTTTCAACCGATTCTGATGAAACTTGACACACACATAGCCCAATGTCATAATTTAAAACTAACACTGCGAAAATTTTGAAAAGTTTCCCCAGTTCTGAAAAAAATCGATAAATTCGACATGGGGTCGAGAATCAGAAACACAAACCGCAAACTGTCTAGGGGACGCAACTCCACCATTTTTAACTAAAAAAAAAAATTACCATCATTTTTTTCCATCTTTTTGCTATTTTTTGGCTATAACTCTCTAAAAATGCTTTATAGTTATTTCCCTTACAAACCTGAGCAACGCCGGGCGATACTGCTAGTATGATATAAGCCTTTCTTATGACTACAATCAAAGTAGTAAATAGCAAACAGTTATGAAAGACAACGTTTCCTGTCCTATGATTACAATCATACGAGGTCTGATCAATAAGTATCCGGACTGTTGTTCTAGTAACAAAGCTAAAGCAGCAGGGTGAAGCCGCTAGGCAAAGATTGACCTTGAATTCTGCTGTGCATGCGCACTAACTTTTATCGTTCTAGCTCACTTCCGCTGGAAGGAAGGTGTGTAGCTTGGAAGGAAGGTGTGTTATAACTTAGTGCGAATGCACAACAAAGTTCAAAGTCAAGCGGCTTCATTCTGCATGCTTTAGCTTCGTTACTATGGCAACAGTCCGGATACTTATTGATCAGACCACGTATATGGGGGGGAGGGACCCAGTTAGAATTTTCTTCTGGTCGAGTAGCCCATCCAGCTCAAAAGGTCGTTGACTAAGGGTCGTTTAAGGATGATGTACGAAATACCTATGCTTCCAGGAGTGAGTTATTCAAGCCCTAAAGAATCCTTCTCAACACATGGCTATGATGCATCCCATTAATCCTGCTCGTGAGATGCATACATTGTCAGCCACGAAGGGACCTGCTCAACTGGTTACGGTCAAGCAACTGACAGGTAACTCAATGGTACTGAGCGGAATATTTGCTGTAGCCTACCTTTTACACCAAGGTAAAATGTACACGTTAATACTTTCAATCAGTTAAGATCAGAAGCCGTAAGAGCAACTACCTGGTATTGCATCAGGATATTTATTATTATTGAGTGAGAGAGCAGTGCATGCCATTGAACGAAACACCTATGTTTCCAGAGGTGAATTATTCAAACTCCATAGAATCCCTCTCAACACATGGCTATGATGCTCCCCCACTACTTCTGCTTGTGATCAGAGATGCACATATCATCAGCCAGTAAGGGACATGCTCAACTGGTTAAGGTCAAACAACTGACAAGCAAATCTGTGGTATTGAACAGAATATTTGCTGTAGCCCATCTTTTATTATTATTATTATTATTATTATTATTATTATTATTATTATTATTATTATTATTATTATTATTATCATTGCCTTTGCACAGCTTCTAACGCTGGAGATGTACTACGGTGTCAGCTGTTTAAGCTGGACGAATTAACTCCAGATATGTTCAAATGCCTGATTTCTACACAGGGATTTACTGCCGAAAAAAACGCAGAGGTTAGAACTAGAATTCTCGCAAAACTGGAACAAAACCAGGATGTAAGCCAACAGCAAGTGTCAGAAGAATGTGAAAAGATAGTAAAAATCAACTGTTTCTAAGTAAACCAAGTGCGAAATAGTCAGAATAAAGATAAAGTGATTTCTAAAAAACACGACAAAAATCTGGAAATAAGTCCGTTTTGAATGTGGAGGTATACACCTCAGGAAAAATTCTCCATTAAAAAAGCGGAATGCTTTCGTTACGGTAACATATGACATGTAAAGACGCACTGTAGAACGAAGATGACAAAACATCAGAACAAAGGATAAAAAAAATAAATAGCATGTCATTGGAAGAAATGGGGAATATAAGGATGAGAAAATTCCTGCAGGTAAAAATCAGAAATACAAATGTGAAAACGCAATCGCACACTCGTAGAGATATTACCATTATAAAGGAATAAAGGAAAAAACGTGTAAATGTGTCAGTAAGCTG
>NC_043002.1:92370982-92385982 GCF_006345805.1 Octopus sinensis
TATATATATATATTATATATATATATAATATATATATATATTATATATATATATATATATATATATTAATATATATATATATATATATATATATATATATATATATACATGAAGGCGCATGGCTCAGTGGTTAGAGCGTTGAGCTTACGATTGTAAGGTTGTGAGTTCGACTCCCGGACCGGGCTGCGTGTTGTGTTCTTGAACAAATTCATGTTGCTCCTGTTCACTCAGCTGTAGTAATGAGTTGCGATGTCACTGTTGCTAAGCTGTATCGATCTTTCCCTTGGTAGTGTGGTGAGGAGAGATTGGTATGTATGGGCGATTGCTGGTCTTACATAAAATAACCTTGCCTCGGCGAGTAACTTTCTAGGTGCAATCCCATGGTCATCCGTGACCGAAGAGGATGGCCTCTAAATATAGTTATATATATATATATATATATATATATATATATATATATATATAAGTATGGAAGCATTTGGTAAATATAATCTTAAATACATCTTTAACAAGACGGGACTGTCATGATTGGAGGGCTTTTTAATATCATGGATCATAGAACTGCTTTATCGGGACAGTGCTGGGAATAAAGCTAAGGGACATCAGAAATGGCAGCG
Source organism: Octopus sinensis (assembly GCF_006345805.1). NCBI lineage: Eukaryota > Metazoa > Mollusca > Cephalopoda > Octopoda > Octopodidae > Octopus > Octopus sinensis. The sequence continues at coordinate 92,371,600 of NC_043002.1, forward strand.
CATTCAGCTTAAGGCTATATGCAATTTATGAGTTTATATATGCCCACACAGAGATGTTACATGCATGTTCGTATATGTGTATGCATGTGTAAGTATGTGCATATGAGGATCTGTGCATCTGTATTCATGTGAGACACGAAGTTTACTCACACATACACATATAAACTTCTTAAAACACCACACACACAACACATACACACATGTACTATTACACACATACACACACGGACTTGTGCGCACGCACGTACCCACACATGCACACACATACCTCCTTCTTTTACACCCTCGTGTCTTAGAAGAATTTTTTTTTTACCCATTCCCTTCCGGTCATTTCAAAATGTAATTGCATGTGAATCGTTGGCGATTTTCTTCCTCCGTCTTCCTCTCTATTTGACTTTCCTCTGTTTCTGAAGAAGAGCATTGCTCGAAACGTTAAACCATCTTTCTTTACTTTCCTGAGCGTCTGCTAATACTTTAGATGTACCACGTCCTCGTGTTGTTGTTTTTTGCCTACTAAATATTATCTGTTCATATTTTAATATCTTATAAATAATTTGAGTGTAATAATTTCAGATTTAAATAAATTTTAATGATTATAAGGGTGTCTATTTACTTCTGTTATGTGTGTGAGCGTTTGTGTATATGCCTAAATACTGCGTCTAAGCACCGTATATAACCATTAATAACGTTTTTACTTTTGGAATTTTCAGAAATTTGGTGAATTTGTGTTCTACAAACGAGAATTCATGTATATATTTAACTTAGATATTGTTTCTAAACTACAGCAGGAATCGCCAAACATCTATCACCAACCCTAACAAGGTTGGAAGATATCAAATTTCGTTACTGGATGTCAATACTATTTATCCGTGCTAAGAGAGAATAGTACGAAGTGATGGCTAGAAACAGGTAGCCTAGTTCTGTATAAATGCCACACTGACCAAATTCTCTTCTCGTTCTTTTCTTCTTTTTCTTAAGCACTTGATTTATTTTGGGTCTGAGAATGATAGCACAGAGATGCTGGTCTCCTACATTTCCAGTCGATCAATCGACCTATTGATATTTGAACCATGAACGAACCCATTATATATATGTATATATATATATATATATATATATATATATATATATATATATATATATATATATATTTATATATATATATATATCCTTTCAAAATGTGACCTCGTGTGTACCGTTGGCGAGTTTTTTCCTCTGTCTTCCCTTCTCTGGATCTTTCCTTCTCCTATGTTTCCGACGAAGAGCTCCGCTCGAAACGTTAAACCCTCCTTCTTTCCTTCTTTCCTGAGGGTCCAATAATACTATATTTGTTCCACGTCCTCGCGTTGTTGTGTTTTTTTGTGCTTTCTTGTTGGATTAACTTTATACATATATATATATATATATATATATATATATAATATAATATATATTAAATTAGAGATAAAACCACTATTAGGCAAATCAAACAGTCAAAAATATAAACCAAAACATAAAAATAAATACAATTAATATAATATACAAAATATATAAAATATAAAATTTTAAAATTTAAAATTATTTAAATTTAAAATTATTAATTTAAATTTTAAAATATTTTTTTAATATATATAACTATCAAAAAGTATTAAAAAGTTTAATATAAGATAAAAAGTAAAAAGAAAAAGTAAGAAGAAAAGAACGAGAAGAGAATTTGGTCAGTGTGGCATTTATACAGAACTAGGCCACCCGTTTCTAGCTATCATTTCAAGCTATTCTCTCTTAGCCCGGATAAATAGTATTGGCATCCAGTATATATATATATATATGTATGTATGTATGCATGCATGTATGTATGTATGTATGTATGTATGTATGTATGTATGTATGTATGTATGTATGTATGTATGTATGTATGTATGTATGTATGTATGTATACGTATATAAAATTAGAAATATTGCGTTTCTAAATTTCTCAGAGAGAGACTTATACAGTAGCAGCACGATAAAGTGATGGTTTGTAGCCAACTTAATGTGGCATTCTCAGGAAAGGGAAGAAAGCTACTGCTATTAAGCATCGGGAAACACTGTTTCCAGCCAACTGGAAACGGTGTTTCCTGGGGCTAAATAGTAGTAGCATTCTTCCCTTTCCTGGGACTGCCACATTAAGTTGGCAACAAACCAGCACTTATATATATATATATATATACTCAATATGAAATAGTGTACATTTAAACACAAGAAAAAACTACCTTTAACAGGTATTTTTTACACGCTAGAAGAAGCAGTCAAAACGACGAAAATCACATTTAAGAGCAATTTTCGAAGGGAATGAAAAATAAAAGCTTTTACCTTGTTATTTTTTAACCGTTATACCTAAGTTTCAGATTTCTTAAGCAAACAAAATAATTTGCTAGGCAAATTCTCATCAGTAACCGTGCCATAACATTATCATATAATTTAGAGACAAATAACACGTCTCATCATTATATGTTATAATTTTTCAAAATTCACCGCGCGAGAGCAGTTTCAGTCGGCAATAAATGAAAACATGCCGAACCGACCTTCGAAATGCTAAAATCATATTCGTAAAATATATATGGTGGCGAATATATTTAGAAATTTCACCACCAGTGGCCTAGCATGTGTAAAAAGTCAATAGACAACATATTCTCAATATAAAATAGTGTACACTTATACACAAGAGAAAACTACCTTTAACAGGTAATCTTTTTTAAAACTATTTTCATTTACTGCCGACTGAAACTGCGCACGGTGAACTTTGAAAAATTATAACATATAATGATGAGACACGTAGTATTTGTCTTTAAATTATATGTTAATGTTATGGCACGGTTACTGATGAGGATTCGCCTAGCTAATTATGAAACCTAGGTATCTAAAACCTAGGTATAACCGTTAAAAAATGCATACAAGCCTCACAACTCCACACCACCGATGTTAACCAAGGGAAAGGCCAAGGTCAATACAGATTGGTTAATAACGTCACAACTCGTTTCTAGAAGTCAGTGAACTAGAGAGCAACGTGAAATAAAGTGTCTTGCTCAAGAAGACAATACAAAGTCCGTTTCATGAATCGAAGTCACTACATCATGATTGTGAGCCCGACGCTCTAACCACTGAGCCATGCGCCTTCACACACATATATGTATACATATATATATAGTTGTATATATATATATATATGTGTGTGTGTGTGTGTGTGTGTGTGTGTGTGTGTGTGTGTGTGTGTGTGTGTGTGTGTGTGTATAAGACATAGATGTGGCTGTGTCGTAAGAAGTTTGCTTCCCAACCTCATTCATGGCTTCGGATTCAGTCCCACTGCGTATCACCCTAGTGCAGTGTTTCCACTATAGCCGGTGCTGAGGGTGGTCGTTATAAAAAGTGCCAGGCTTTTAAAAGTTAAGTATTGTAGTCGATTTTTGTCAACTAAACACATCGAGGTGGTGCCCCACCAAGGACTGAATCTAGTAAAAGAAAACAAAAAAATACTAAACAAGGGCACTCAGAGAGCGCAAACCTCCGCCGGGGCAACACCAACGTCTTCTCAACGATTAGCTAGAGATAATTTTTAAACTGAGAATATCTGAAATAAACCCGACCGCTCTCAAAAATTAAGTAAAAAAAAACAGGAAAAATAATCCAGAATCCTTGTCGGACACTGGATCGTCCCCAAAATCTTATCAACTTGAGCCAGTCACAAAGCTAAATATCCCTGAAAGTTTCATCCGAATCCATCCAGTGGTTCTTGAGCTATCTTGTCCGCTGACAAACAAACAAACAAACAAATAAACGCGACTAAAGACAATACCTCTGCCTTCTCTAAAGCGGAGGTAATAAATAAAACAAAGATATATACATATTCTCGTGTTATGTATTGTATGTAGACTTAATCTACTACCTTGTTTAAAACTCTACCCGGTCCTAGGGCACCTTCAGCGAACTTCACCTTATTGTAGGTATCTTGACCAGGTCTAAGCTTTCACGATATCTTGTCATTTTCCTCCAACTACTCTGTGAGATCCTAAAATACTAACGGGTCCTGGAGCTGCCCTTCCCTCCCTTACTCAGGGATGATGATATGTACTTGTATCTATGTATATTTGTATGTATGCATGTATGTGCGTATGTATGTGTGTATGTATGTATTATGTATGTATGTATATATGTATGCATGTATGTATGTATGTATATGTGTATGTATGTATGTGTGTATGTATGTATGTATGTATGTGTGTATGTATGTATGTATGTATGCATGCATGCAAGTATGTATGGATTATGTCAGCTTACTTGTTATGTCACTTTAGTATGCTATTGGCAACATGGAATCCAGTGCAACCTGATGCATGGTCGGGTCGTCGGTGACTAAACCAGTACACCCACTAGGTTTACATGATGAAGAGGTTTACTAGAAACCTAGTAGAACTAAAAACAAGACTTGTCAAAATGACAGATAAACCTAGTGTAGGTTCAACGACTATCGAGCAATAGCACGGGCCTCCATACATTCCGGGTTGGTGTCCGGCGTGCTAGAGTGAGGCACTCCTTAAGTTTTGCTAAAACACGTCTCTAGGAGAAGATATATAGAGAATGTTGTTCGGAATATTTTGCTTGCGCTTAAGATCATGGAGCGCCCACGTTCCTGAGCCTGCGACCCATATTGACACTTGATATCTTGCCCTGGCATGTCTCTGTATCATTTCAGTAAGGTGGAGAGGACCCGAGAGGTGATATGCAAGCCTTATTGGACCTAAAATTTGAGGTTGTGCAATCGCTAACGAGGTGGCTTTCCAAAATCCGTTCGAGTAGGAGGTCGCCGCGGTAAGCTTCGAAGCCGAGGGCGCAAACCCAGGTGCAGTCCATCGCATTCGCAATAACCTCATGAACGAACATACTGAGATTTTGCGTGGTCAAGAGTCATCTTTTGTCTTCTTTGGTCACGAGTGGACAGTCATCACGTATGTATGTATGTATGTATGTATGTATGTATGTATGTATGTATTATGTATGAATGAATGTATGTATGTATGTATGTATGTATGTATGTATGTATGTATGTGTGTGTATGTATGTGTCATCTTTTGTCCCTCTTTGGTCACGAGTGGACAGTCATCATGTATGTATGTATGTATGTATGTATGTATGTATGTATGTGTATGTAGGTATGTATATATGTATGTATGTATGTATGTACGTATGCATGCATGTATGTATGTATGTATATATGTATGTATGTATGTGTGTATTTATGTATGTATAATTTTTCTTTGAGTTTGATTTAAGTTGTTTTGGGGAGGGTTCAAGCTAGTCGCTAACAAAGTAACAAGACTTTTTGAGTTACGAAAGTTCCCGATGTTTGTAAATATGTGATTGAGTTTGTGTGTTGGCTGAACTGCCGATGCATACACCCAAGAATGAGCATCTGTTCACATAAGAACCTCAGATGGAGAATTTTTGGAATGTCTTACAAATCTTCACTGCGCCACTAATAGACTGGATTTGGAGAATCCGCGTCAGTCTCTTTTGCACCTTTTCCGCTAGTTTTTCTCTTTTTGTGTAAATTTGTTGGTGATAGGTACAAATGGGAATTCATTAGGCAAGGTACGAGAGCTATAACTTCCATATTAATTCGGCATAAATGTTCTCTTTTTCCTGGAGTTTTGATTGTGCATTCACATCCGCTGGGCAGCTGACCTCTACAACAGTGCATGACTTCGCTGTCCCATAAAACAATATCAAGTCTGTTATGTTAACACCGAATTGATGTTTTTATTCTGGGTATTCTACTAGTATTCCTTGTTTTGAAAGGTGTGAAAGCCTACTGGTTCTATCCTTCCTACGGATAGCATTGCAAATAGTCTTTGTCCGTCTTGTTTATCAGGTATTTAGTAGCTATCTCCTGTTCCTCGATAGCGAATGTTTATCTTTCTATGTGGGGTGTAATGTTCCTATTTGCAGGTCCAGGAGAAGCTTGTCTTCCGGTTAACACTTTTGTTGCCTTCTAGCCTATAGGATATGTACCCGCTCATTGATTTTTGCTGGTATGATGTCTGCTTCTCACCCAAGGTTCTGTTTAGGTAGGCTAGTATAGCCTCGTTTGTATCGCATAAGACAGTTGTATTTTCAGAGTACCTACACAGTAGTTCTTCAACTCTGAAGATTTTGTTGCTATCACTTTTGAGTATGCATGGAATGTACTCATTTCTCTTTTTGATAAAATGCGACATTCAAAGGCTGTTTAGACTGACCTTACACCTCTTCTACCATCATCACTTCGTCTCACATAAATCATAACAGCATCAATGTTAATTTAGAAATTGCCAGTGGTGATCAGTACCTTTCTGGTTTGATGTCCAGGTTACGTATCTCATGGAGTGTCCATTTCAATATCCCAAACGTAGGAACTAGCACTGGTACTGCAAAGGCACAGTGAGATATTGCCTTGTGAAATACAAACAGCTCTGAGCCTCACATTTTCTGGAGTCTACAGAAGTACTGTTTTATTATTCTGGCTTTAGTCACAACGCCAATGTTTGTAACATAGATAATCCGTTGATGTACGTTTTCTGCCTGGTCGACAAACTTTCCTCGGTTGACTATCATGTTTGAGAATTTATCTTGCCCAAACCCCATTCCTATGTCTCGTGAGAATGTTATGACTAGTTCTAATTGTCTCTTTATATTGATCATATTAGCAGAATATAACTTTAGGTCATCACCAAAATGGGCGGGTGGCATTCATTTTATCATTTTATTCTTTACTGCATATCTTAGCATGTAGCATTGGCATTTTGTCAACAGGGCTGACAAGGGATTCATTGCCAGTACATACAGCATTACAGATTAACTATCACCCAGGAATATGCCTGTTGATAGCTTAATTCTGTTTGTAATAGGTGTTGCTTTAGTAGTTGTCAATGATCACTATGTGGACCATGTTGCAGTAGCCTTCACTATAGCAAATCGTGGTTTTAGCAAGATGTAATGATTCTAACACCGATAAGTGAGGCACAAAGTCGAACACTTTGTATGTATGCATGTATGTATGTATGTATGTGTGTGTGTGTGCACGCACGCGCGCGAGTGTTTGGTTACGCATATATGTGTGCCGAGTGCTGTTTGGCTCTAAAACAGCATTGATCTTAGCGGGCCTATAAGCAAAACTGTATATAGTCTCATTTTCTCAATATATTTAGGACTAAATTATCGAGTATGTCGTTTTACTTTGAAGTCGAGGCTTAGCAGATCAAATATTTACGGAGATTATAGATTATAGATGAACATAAGTGGAACACTAAACACGTGAATGGAAAATACTAGACCTGCGGCAGACAAACGCAGTTCACACGCGATCGCATAGAAAATATAGAGATGCATGTGTAGTTATTTTTGTAGTTTTTTTTGCCTATTGCTCTACTTCTATTTATTTATTTATTTATATTATTTTGATAAATAGAAATCTTTCTACAAAGAAATGAATGCTTCTTTCTCTAAAATGAAAAATATATATAAATAAGCGTGAGGTGAAAAGCTTGTTTTCCAACCACATGGTTTTGGGTTCAGTCCCACTGCATAGCACTTTGGCCAAGTATTTTCGATTATAACCTTGGACCGACCAAAGCCATCTGAGTGAGTTTGGTGGACGAAAACTGAAAGATGCCTGTCATATATATATACATGGGGCTGAGTGGTAAGTAGCTTGCTTATCAACCACATGGTTCCGGGTTCAGTCCCACTGCGTGGCACCTTCGGCAAATGTCTTCTAATATTGCCTCGGGCCGACCAAGGCCTTGTGAGTGGATTTGGGAGACAGAAGCAAATAAAATGACTGAAACAAATAAAAGAATAAAAGAAAAAAAATAAAGAATATACATATATATATATATATATATATATATATATATATATATAGAAAATAGTAAAAAGTGAAAAAACTACAGAAGGCTTGTTTTAAAAGGTTAAAGAATATATATTTGAGTCAATATGTCTGAAGAATATTATAAATTTTTTTCTTACAATGACATAGTTTAGAAGAAATTAAATTTTTTTCTTACAATGACATTGTAAGAAAAAAATTTATAATATTCTTCAGACATATTGACTCAAATATATATTCTTTAACCTTTTAAAACAAGCCTTCTGTAGTTTTTTCACTTTTTACTATTTTCTATATATTCAACCACGTGCTTTCACAAACCAACTTTCTCATATATGTATATATATATATATATATATATATAATATATATATATATATGTATGTATGTATTATATATATATACATATATAAATAATATATAAATATATGCATATATACATACATATATGTACATACCTACGTCTATATATATATATACATGCATATATGGGTACAGGACATTAAAAAACGTTGAACACAATGAGAAACGAAAACATAAAAACAAAAACATGGATACGAACTTTATTTCAAACAACGAAAAAACAGAGTACAAGACATGCAACACAAGGAAAATTCCCCTTCTTCTGTTGTCCCTGTTTCGTATGCTCCGCGTTTCGAAGGCGATCCCTGCTATACTCTTTCGCCACAACTTTCTCTCACTTCTGTTAGCCTGCTCGCTTATCCAGCGGGTGGCGTCATTTGAAGGCTAAAACAATGCGAAGCGCATTGTAACCAGCGATGTGTAGCAACATCTGATGGCCTGATCGGTCACGGTCACGGGTATATATATATATATATATATATATATATATATATATATATATATATATATATATAATTAATAATAGGATAAAATCTTTATAAGAATGTATCAAGTAGTTAGCTTGAAAAACTTCATAAGAGAAACAATCCGCTAATTTTTTCACGTAAATATATTTATTTATATTATATAGAGGGCATTACTATACATAAATGTCATACGCTAGGAGGGACTGTTAAAGTGAAAACTATCAAAATAAATAAATACATCGTACCGAATGCAACTCTCAAAGCAAGTCATTTAAAAACAGAATTTAGCTGCATATCACCATGATTTCATAATTAGTGCACTAATGCACTTTTTAATCCTCGGTGCAAGCATAATTCAAGATTTAAAACGAATGAACAAAATCAACATACCAGACGATCAACCAATGTATCCAACGTAGCATATAGAAATGTTCACCCTTTATACACCTATGAAAATGGCGGGCTTTTTCGAATTTCATTTCGGTAACAACGTGCCTATTCGCAAAATAAATTCAGTACTGAATATACTCCGGTTAAATTTACAATTTAAATATGGATAAAATCGTTCGCCATGATAGATCGCTAGCCACTACACTTTCTTTATTTTCTCTCGTTGTTTCTTTCTGTGTTCCTTTCTGTGGAAGAGCGTAAGCTCGAAGCGTTAAAGACTTTTTCACTTCCCGAGCGTTATACTAATACATCTGTTTGTTGTCTACACCACCTGTCTTCATCTTTTGTTTTATATATATATATATATATGTGTGTGTGGCAAATTTATGTCCATACTAGAAACAAACTTCCCTGCTTCCCATAAATATTATAAAATATTTTCTAGTAAATCAGTTAGAATATCATACTCTACTCTTCCAAATATAGGTACCATAATATCTAGATTGATAGAAAAAATATTAAGCTAGCCAGAAATGTTGAAAATCGCAATAATGATAATAATAATAATAATAATAATAATAATAATAATAATAATAATAATAATAATGATAATAATAATAATAATAATAATAATAATAATAATAATAATAATAATAATAATAATAATAATAATAATAATGATAATGATAATGATAATATTAATATAATAATAATAATAATAATAATAATAATATGATAATAATAATGATGATGATGATGATAATGATAATAGTAGTAGTAATAATAATAATAATAATAACATTAATATAAACAATAATAATAATAATATCAATAATATAAATGATAATAATAAAAATGTGGAAAGTGAGGGAATGGAGAAAAAATTAGTAACAAACAACCCTAACTTACATAACAATATAATTATAGATAAGGGAAATAATACTAATGTTAGTAATAGCTCTAATAATAACAATGAAAGCAGCTTATTCCTAAATAATACTAATATCAGAAATCGTCCCCCCAGTTGTAATTGCAGAATTAGATTAAGATGTCCGGTATCTGGTCGGTGTCTGGTCCAAAACGTAATTTATAAATGTACAGTAATGACTTCAAATAATAGCTATTTTTATTTCGGATGTTCGATAGACCTGCAAAAACGCATAAACAATCATTTGTATAGTTTTAGACTTAAACATAAGGCGAGTCGCACAACGCTGTCTAGTAAAATTTGGGAATTGAAAGGAAAAAGTATCGGGTTTAACCTTAAATGGGATATAAGAAAGGCACAGCATTATAAAAATAGTTGAGATGGATGTGAGCTTCGTTCTACGGAAACATGAAATTTGGAAACAGGAATAATACAAACTTATTGAATAACCGTTTTGATCTAGGAGTATCCTGCATACAATGTGCCATCTGTACTTTTAAATATTTTAAATAAAAGCATTCTGACTTTTCCTAAATTTTCAAATCTTAATGTTTTGTAACTAAATAAGGAAATAATATACCATACAAGTTTTCATTTAATCTGCATGGATTATTAAGAAATTTAATAATATAAATAGATTGAATAAAGTGAAATAAAATATTTCTAAATTTTCTATAATGATTGCATAAATTCCATATATCTAGTGAAATTATTAAGTTCATCTTGGTTACCTCCCTTCCATTACACTTTAACATATTTCAAAGGCTCTTAATATATGTGCTAATTGATAAGTTTTTTGTTTTTTTACTAGGAATGTTCTCATAAGAAGCTCTTCTAAATTCCCCTTAATTAATATTCAAAGCCTGGTAATTAAATACATAATAATATCTATGCTATTTAACCTCTATTTTAAAAGGGTCGGATTATTAATAAAATTTCTAACCAATAGTTTTGATCAGTTACCAATCTCACACAATAACTCCCATGATAAATTATATTAATTCTAGTCTTGTAATTATAAAATTATATATAATTATTAAATATTTTCTTATAGTAGCTTACCACACATATTATAAATAAACAAGGGATATCCTATAATAGGTTTTTAGAATATAAACCTAGTCTACCCCTGATCTACTATAGTCTAAATTTATTTTTATTTTTCAATTTGATGACTTAAATATTTTTTCACTGTAATTTTAAACCATTTTATCTTACTCATTTACCCACTATATCGTCTTACCGAATAATACATTTCTAGTAGGCACACACTTAACCTATATAGAACCAAACTGTTATAACTCACTATCTATTTTATAGCTCAAGTAAAGTTACATTGTAAAATTATTAACATGCAGGAAATAAATGATATGTCTAACATATTCCTTTAATTTAACTCATTAATACAAATAAAGTACTATTTACTAACTAACTATAAATCTATATTAATAATAAGCTGATATATATATTTTTATAAATATGAAATGATTTCTATACTCTCCATCCCTATATAAGATACAAAAATTTATTAGAATCCTTTGGAAAAAACTATCTAAAAGATATTTATTTCAAATTTCAAGTAGGATTATGGCTGTTAAATGGTTAAGGTATTAGAAGTTTCCATTCTCCCTACCCCACTAGCTTCAGCCTACTAACTTTAGCTAAAATTCATTAAGATGTACCAGAGTTAAGTTCTTCATAAAAGAGTCGGATTTATGGCTCTGCCACTTAAACTGTCTCTTCCTCTATCTATAAATAGATAAATTCTTGATTGTCTCCACTGAACTTAATAGAAACCACCTCCCCAATGGTAAATCTAAATAGCAAAGTAAATTCAGTAATCAGAAATCTACCCATGAGTAAAGATATTTTACTACAATGTTTTTACTGATGAAATTCACCTCACTGTCTATACACCTACCCTCTTTGTAATATTGGCAAATGGAATAAGTATAAAAATGAACATTATCGATTTAATTGAAAAATTTCATATGTGGCTGAAGATTGCTCTACATTTTCAAACTGATGTAATACTTACATTGTTTAATTAAATGAAGTAGCATGAAACGATTGTACTACACTACCTTTGGATATCTTGTTGCTTATTTTGATTATAATCACCCCATTTGGTTTATATGGATAATACCATACCAAATTCTGGTGCCTTTAACTTAAGTATTCATCTGTATCTAAATTTTTGCTGAACTTATATATATATATATATATATATATGACACCCCGGTCTCGCGCCGTTCCAGTCTACCGGTCACTCTTTACAACACATGTCTGTGTTCGGATTGTCCTTTCACAGGGGCCATCCGGACTCCCCTTTGCGCCGTGAACAGGGATTAATCTTCTCTCTTTGCACCTTTGAGCCGCATGAGCTCAACTCTCCTCCCCTCTGCATCAAACCTCTTTTCCCCTCACACCTACTTCCTGCCACCCACCTCTCCTCTCTCGCTCCGATTCCTACTTCTTCTCTTCCCTCCTACTCTCCTCTCTTCTCTTCATTCCTACCCACCTTCTCACTTCCCTCGCTCCTTCATCGTCACTCTGCCCTCGTAACCCTACCCCAACCCTACACAATCTATCCCCACCTTACCAATCCATACCACCCCACCCCATCCCTTACACCCACTCCCACCTACCCCACCTCTACCCCCCTTGCCTATCAACATACCTCGCCTCTACCCCCTCAAGCTTAACCCACACCCCATCCTTGCTTTCCCCACTCTAGCCTTTCCACCTCCCAACACCATCACACCACACACCACAACACATCACATCACACCACCATGCACAAACTAGCACTGACCACTTCCCAGCCCCACATCCACACACCTACACATACACACACGCACACGTCAAGTCACCAGCCCTCTCCCACACGCACATACATACTCTCTTATACACCACTGATTTATTATCTCCCCTTCTTCTTAGCTCTCATGTGTGACCCCTCTGTCCGGCATTCGCCATGATAGATCGCTAGCCACTATACATTCTTTATTTTCTCTTCTTGCTTCTTTCTGTGGAAGAGCGTAGGCTCGAAACGTTAAAGACTTCTTCACTTCCCGAGCGTTAAACTAATACATCTTTTTGTTTTTTACACCTCCTGTCTTCGTCTTTTTTGTGTGTAAATTCTCCCATATATATATATATATATATATATATATATATATACGACGGGCTTCTTTCAGTTTCCGTATATAAATTCACTCACAAGCTTTGGTCGGTCCGAAGTTATAGTAAAAGACCCTTAGTGAAGGTGCCACGCAGTCGATCTGAACCCAGAACCATGTATTTGGGAAGTAAGCTTCCAGGGAGATTCCTTCTGTACTTCTTTTCATTTTGGCACTGAATCCATTATCGTTTCTACAGCAGAAAGCAAATGGTTCCATGCTAGGATCTTCAACTGCCAGAAATATCAATGTAACTCATAATTTCTTTGTAGACGACCTGAAGATTTATGCTAAAAGTGTTAACAATGCAAAAGAACAGCTGGAATTAATGACAACAATATAGGCATGGAATTTGGCCAAAAGAAATATTAATATTTGGTTATAGAACGAGGAAACCCAAAACCTGTGCATCAACGGTCTCTCTATTTCCCTCATTCCTCACAGAGAATGTTGCAAGTAGCTAGGCATAGACGAAAATATATATGAAGGAAATGTGAATAAAGATAGAGTAACCCGAGAATATAGCACCAGACTTAGGAAAATACGGCAGTCGGAACTCTCCTCTTACAACAAAACAATATCCCACAATGCATTTGCAGTATCAGTGCTGATCCCAACATTTCGGATATTTGATTGGTCTGTAGAGGAAATCCACTTCATAGATACCAAAACCCGCAAAATCTTGACAACAACTGGGGACTTCCACAGAAACAGGAATGTTGACAGGCTCTACCTACGAAGAAATGAGGTGACAGAGGCCTGAGACCAGTGCAGACGGCCTTCGAATGCCGTATAATATCACTCAGGCAGCACCTGGTAAACAACAGCAGCAAACATAAATATATTAGTGCAGTCCTGAAAAGCGAATTGAGCAACATTGTACGAGTTGGCAGTGAACTCCACAAGAAACACTTTCTTCCTGATGATCTCTTATACAGCTCCAAAACAGCTAGACTCTCTTACCTCAGAGAAGACCTCGATGGAAAGCTCTCAGCGTACAAAAAAAAAAGACCATGCATGGGTATGTTGCCCGGAAGCTTGAATAAGACAGTAGAATTGACATGAAGCGCAGCCTGTCTTGGCACAAGACCATTACATCACATTATACTTTGAAGGCTATGAGTTTGCAATCCAGGAGCTAGAGATTGCCACAAGGTACCTGGTGAACAAGCGG
>NC_043002.1:92395982-92403482 GCF_006345805.1 Octopus sinensis
TATGGAAGAAAAGACGAGTCAAAGTGTCAAGATAGCATGTGGGTTAAAATCGCTACAGGACACACAATTATGGTGATGGTTATACCCGTTCAATATGAAAGTTGCTTCATCTGACCACCGTATGCGATCATCAAAGGTCCCTTCATTGACTTTATTCAGGAGAATTTCGTAAAACTCTGATCTTTTGTATGTATCTCTATCATGCAAGGTTTATGAATCTACGAACACTTTTATCACTGACTAGCACTATGACCCGGCATTCAATTGACGTATCAGGTTTCGGGCATTTTGATTGAGTTTTGGATAGAAAATTCACAAAAAAGTCACTTCTATTGATTTTTAATGACTTTGCGGGGTGACTGGGGAAATGTAAAGATGTGCACGACCACCCTTGGACGGTTTTGAATGACCATAGAAAGTGCGAGCCCTCTAACTGAAAAAATTGTGGATTTGTATAAAGGACACACACGCAGACATTTTGCCATTTATATATATAGAGAGATACCCAACTCTGAAGAATGACGTCGACTGAAATTTTTAGGAGTACTCAACAATGATTCTCTTATTTCATTGAAATTTTCCAAACTTGTTGATGCAACAACCTTACTGGTTTTGGGGAATCACTTACGCTTCTAGTTCTTTCAGATTTTGTTAATTAAGCTTGTGATATTTCGGCTCTGCATTCACGGGAAGTTAAATTTTGTTGATAACTAACAAAGTGGCTTCAGCTCCCTTCTGGCTATTTTGGTAATAAAGCTGAACTTCTTTCACTTTTTGTTCTTTCGTTATTCGCACGGTTACATTTGTCCCGAATTCCTGAATATAAAGGGAAAGAAACGACGCGGTATAAATTGCATACATAAGTATATAAAACTATATATACTTGCTATAAAACTGAAAGAAAACAACAGAAATTTATACAAATAACAAAAAACTCTATAAACAAATAAAAAAAGGGTGTTACTTCTGTTGCACCCTATCCATGTAAGTAAGTATGTATGTATGTATGCATGTATGAATGTATGTATGTATGTATGTATGTATGTATGTATGTTTGTATGTATGTATGTATGTATGTATGGTGTATGTATGTCTGTATGTATGTATGTATGTATGTATGTATGTATGTATGTATGTATGTTTGTATGTATGTATGTATGTATGTATGTATGCAAGTATGTATGCATATATGATGTAGGTTTGTATGTATGTATATGTTTATGTATATATATATATATATATATATATATATTATATATATATATATATCTATATATACACATATATATACATGGATATACACTCGCATCTACATATATAGATTTTATATGTATTATGTGTATATGCATGTATATATATGTATATATATGTATATATATGTAATATATATGGATATACATATTCATATATATGCATATATGTACTATGTGTATGTTATATATATATATATATAATATATTATATTGTATTATATTATATTATATTATATTATGTGTGTGTGCACGTATGTATGTATGTATATACATGACCCATATGTTAGAGTGCTACTTATTTCTATCCCTTTTTCTTTCTTTTCTTTTTACAATATATTTTTACAAAATTTTGTCTTTCATTTTTCTTTCTTTTTTATCTATTTATTCGGTTTTTATTTTTTTGTCATAGGAAACCAGGATTGTATTCAGTTTACGATACGTTAAATTAGGCTTAATTAAGTTACATATAATATAAGACGTTACTATGTTAAGATAGTGTTATTAGAAAACTTCTCTGATGACGATATCTGCGAAATGTAATGATGTACCATTGTGATGGTTTCGCCATATTCTTGTGGAATTCAATCAGGTTTCATCGAAATAGTTTAATAGATCTTTGAGACTGATGTAAAATAGCCTTTTTTTACCTTCTTTGCAAAAATCTGATTAGTGGTATGTATGCGTTTAGTAACGGTCGACGATGGCGTTCGCGACCGCAGCGGTGGTGGTGGTGGTGGTGGTGGTGGTGGTGGTTGTGGTGGTGGCGGCGGCGACGGCGGCGGTAGTGGTGGCGACGGCGGTGGTGGTGTTGTGGTGGTGGTGGTGGCGGTGGTGTTGGTGGTGGCAGCGGTGGCGGTGGTATTGGTGGTGGCGGTGGTGGTGGTGGCGGTGGCAGTGGCGGTGGCGGTGGTGGTGGCGGCGGTGGCGGTGGTGGTGGTGGTGGTGGTGGCAGCGGTGGCGGTGGTATTGGTGGTGGCGGTGGTGGTGTTGGCGGTGGTGGTGGTGGCGGTGGTGGTGGTAGTTGTGGCGGTGGTGGCGGTGGTGGTACAAAGCAGTGTGGAAATGAAAACCAACAACGGTTTGGAGGATACGGCTACAGAAAATTATCTATTCATATATGTCATAAATTCAAGGAATACGTTCTGATAGCTCTAGAAATATGTAAGCATTTGAAACACGCGTAGGGACATACATAATTTGCGCATACACATTTAAGTGTGCTTGCGTTTTTTAGTCCGTTCGTGTACGTGTATGTTCGTGTACTGCATGTGTGTGCGTGTGTGTGCGCACCAGCGTACATATGTGTGCAGAGAAGCATATATACACAGCTATATTACAATGTTTATCACGCATGCTTCATAAATATGTGTGTGTGCTATATATATATATATATATATATATATATATATATATAAATATACATATAACTTTGATAACTTTGATAGGCCCAGGCCATGTATATTATATTATTTTATTATTTATGCGCCCTTTTCAAGCCTAGCCAGGCTTCTGGGCCCGGTTTCCCGCTTTCTGTGGCGTATGTGTTCACCGCAGCATTACTCAAGAAACAGGAAGAGAGAGTGAGAGAAAGTTGTGGCGAAAGAGTACAAGAGGGGTCGCTTTAGGCGTTTTCGCTCAATAAACACACACAATGCCCGGTCTGGGAATCGAAACCACGATCCTCTTCCGACCGCGTGTCCGCTGCCCTAACCACTGGGCCACTGCGCCTCCACATATATTATATTATATTATATTATATTACTATATTATATTATATTATATTATATTATATTAATAACTAACTATATTACATTACTCCAACGCGATCCACATTATATTATACTATATACATTATATTGCATTGGTATATTATATTATATTAATATTATATTATATTATATTATATATATTATATTATTGTATTATATTATATTATATTATACTATATTATATTATATTATATTATATTATAATATAGTAATTATATTATATTATATTATATTAAATTACATTATATATATTATATTATATTATATTATATTGCATTATATTATATTGTATTATATTATATTATATTATACTATATTATTTTTATTATATTATATTATATTATATTATATTATATTTAAGATATTTATATGTATTTATATTATATTAAATTCTATTATATTATATTATATTATATTATATTGTATTATATTATATTATATTGTAGTATATTATATTATATTTTACTATTTATATTATATTAATATTATATTATAATATATTATATTATATTGTATATTATATTTAGTTATATTATATTATAATTGTATTAGATTATATATATTACATTATATTATACTATATTATATTGTATTATATAATATTATATTATATTATACTATATTATCTTATATTATATTATACATATTAATATTTATTTATTATATTGTATTATATTATATTATATTATTACTATATTATATTATATTATATTATTATTGTATTATATTATATTATAATTATATTGTTTGTATTATATTATATTATATTATATTATATTGTATTATATTATATTGTATTATATTATATTATAATTATATTATACTATACTATATTATATTATATTATATTATACTATATTATATTATATTATATTATATTGTATTGTATTTATTATACTTATATTATATTATATATATTATATTATATTGTATAATATTATATTATATTATACTCATTATATTATATTTTATTATATATTATATTATATCTATATTATATTATATTATATTATATTATACTATATTATATTATATTATACTATATTATATTATATTATATTATATTTATTATATTATAATATATTTACTATATTATATTATACCATATTATATTCTATTATATTATACTATATTATATTATATTATATTATATTATATTTAGATACTATACATTATATTATATTATATTATATATACTACATTATCTTATATTATAATTATAATTATAATATAGTTATATTATATTATTATATATTTATTACTATATTATATTATATTATATTATATTATATTATATTAAATATCTAAGCGAGATGTAAACAGTAGCAATACGGAATCGTAACATATAATAGCCAATCAAGTGTGGCGTCCGATACAGGAAAGTGCTACTGCTGTTTATAGCCCAGGAAGACATCTCTTCCAGCTGGCTAACGGCGCACATTCTGTGTCTGATTAGTATTTGCGAGGAGAGGGTCATCGCTCCCATCTCTAGCCTTACGTGCTACACATGGATTTGAGTTTCTAGGTGGTTACCCGTCCCCAGCGTGTGTTAACCACCAGCTAGTGATGAACACTCATTCCACTCGCAAAATACTATTTGCTTTCTCCAGCGACAAACTGTCGCTGATCTCGTAAAAGAATAAGCCCTGCGTCGATTTGTTCGACTGGGGGAGGTGCTCCAGCATAGCCGTAGTCAAATGACTGAAACAAGTGAAAGAATAAAAGAATGAAGGAATATATATATATTTATATATATATACACCCACATGCATATATATATATATTTCTTTATTGCCCACAAGGGGCTAAACATAGAGGGGACAAACAAGGACAGACAAAGGGATTAAGTCGATTACATCGACCCCAGTGCGAAACTGGTACTTTATTTATCGACCCCGAAAGGATGAAAGGCAATGTCGACCTTGACGGAATTTGATCTCAGAACGTAACAACAGACGAAATACCGCTAAGCATTTCGCCCGGCGCGCTAACGTTTCTGCCAGCTCGCCGCCTTATATGAATATATATACACACATGCACATATATATATATACACATGCATATATATACACACACGCACATATATATGCATGTATATATATTTAATATAACATATATAACCATTTATATTTATCTTTTTATAAACATGCATTTACATGATTAATACATGTAACGAACAGTTATATAGGCTTCCTATATAACTGTTCGTATTCATATATAAACATACCTGTATACGCACCAGCCATAAGCCATAGAACTATTCGCATACGTTTATATGTTAACCTGTGTATATATGTGTGTGTGTGTGTATATATATGCATATAATATATATACACACACACGCATATCACTAACACACACACACACACACACACACACACACACACACACATATATATATATATATATATATATATATATATTCCATGCGAAAAATGCATTCGCATTTGTTTACTGTTCACAACATAGATATTACAAGCTTTAATCTAACAACTTTAGATTTATCTTCTTTCTATACAAGTTAATATGAATGTTTGTATGAATGTTTGTTTGTTTAGAAGAGAAGGGAGTGAGACAGACAGACAGACAGACAGAGACAGACAGACAGACAGACAGACAGACAGACAGAGACAGAGACAGAGACAGACAGACAGACTGGCAGACAGGCAGACAGGCAAACAGACAGACAGACAGACAGACAGACAAGCAGGCAGGCAGAGACATAGACAGACAGAGACAGAAAGAAAGAAAGAAAGAAAGAAAGAAAGAAAGAAAGAAAGAAAGAAGAAAGAAAGAAAGATAAATGTCTTAGAGATGTTACGGAAAAATATAGAGAAAATACTTTTCAAGTGCTTAACAGTGGGCACAATAAAACTGAGTAACTAAAGATTTAATGCAATAGAATATTGAGATATGCTAAATACGAAAGCGAAAAGACACACGAGAATAAAAGCAGACAATATATAATAAGATAAATATTTAAATATATATTGCATATTGCCCCGACGCCATGTAATATATAAGAAAATACACGCGTTACAGTTCCCAGTAGGAAGATAGGAAATCATGGCTGGATCATACGGCTGGTGAATACCAGAACATGGTGGAGACAATCGAATTTTTTATTGATTTTTAACGGACACATCCACACTCGTTCGTCTGGCCGAATTTGTCCTCTCACTCAACTACTTCTCGTTCGCTGGTGATTTTTACCTGCAAATCTCGGGAGTGGCCATGGGAACGAGAATGCGAACCTGTTCGTTGACTACGCGTAGGATGAAGTGGCGAGCCATGAGTTGAGACTGAGTCTCAAAGTCATGCATAGACGGAGAATTTGGGAAAGGGGATGGAAAGCGTGGTGTTCTTAGGGTGGGAGAAGTAGGTGTGGATGTGGGGCTGGGAAGTGGACAGTGCTTCCTCCCACTCTCCTCGCCTCTCTTGCTCCGACTCTTACTTCTTCTCTTCACTCCTATTCTCCTTCTCTCTTCTCTTCACTCTTACCCACCTTTTCCTTCCCCCGCTCCCTTCCTCATCATCCCTCCATCGTAAACCTACCCAACACAATCCAACCACACTTTCCCTAGCCACCCACCCCCACCCCATCACTTACACCCACTCCCATCACCTCTACCCCCACCTTCAACCTACCCATATTCCCCACCTCTACCCTACCCTCAGCCTAACCTACACCCCACCCTTGCTTTCCCTACTTTCGCCTCGCCCACCTCCCAACACCATCACACCACACCACACACCACTACACCATACACCACCATACCACACAACAGCATATCACATCACATCACACCACCACGCACACAATAGCACTGACCATTTCCCAGCCCCACATCCACACACCTGCACATACACACACGCACACATGAAGGTCACCAGCCCTCTTCCACACGCGCATACATGCTCTCTTATACATACGCATGCGCACCTTCGTTTTGGGATCACCACTACTTTATTATCTCCCCTTCTTCCTAGCTCTCCTGTGGGACACCTCTGTCCGGCATTCGCCTTGATAGATCGCTATCCACTACACATTCTTTATTTTCTCTCCTTGTTTCTTTCTGTGTTTCTTTCTGTGGAAGAGCGTAGGCTAGAAACGTTAAAGACTTTTTCACTTCCCGAGCATTAAACTAATACATCTGTTTGTTGTCTACACCACCTGTTTTCGTCTTTTGTTTTTTCTGTGAATTCTCCCTCTGTATATATTCGTATATATAGGCATTGCGAGACTAATAACCTGGATTACAACTCAATATACACATGCTTCAGAATGAAGCATTAGTCGATTACAGAGCGGTAATAAAAAAATGAAATGATAAAAGAATAAACGATTATCTTCATTAGCTTACAGCTTCATTAGCTTACAGCTGTTTCTCCAGTAAGAGGCAGCGGACTCATAGGTGAGTGCTTGAGTAACACCAAGGCTTCATCGGAGCCTCAAAGATGAGGTGCAATTCATTTTA
>NC_043002.1:92405982-92438482 GCF_006345805.1 Octopus sinensis
CACTTTGATAAATTTCGTTGTTCTATCGGTTCGGTAAAAGAAACCGGTAAAAGAACTGTAACTTATCGGTTCGGTAAAAGAAACCGATAGAATAAGTACTACGCTTACAAAGTATAAGCCCTGGGATTGATTTCTTTGACTAAAGAACCCTTGAAGGCGATGCTCCAGCATGGTTGCAATCAAATGACTGAAACAAGTAAAAGAACGACAAGAAAGAAAGAATATATATATATATATTATCGACCACACATACTCAATATAGAAAATGAAATTTGTTGCCGATAGGATGCCATCTAACACGGTGGAGATCCCTTCCTCAAAGCGCCGGCTGTTAAAACACCCGAAAGTCACAAAATTCCATTCAGGAGCTATGGATATCGATGTTTCGTCATTTTTGTGGCTTGTCAACATCACATAGCTGAACCGAACTGGATGTGAACCGAATAGCCACTTCTTGACAATATATAAATAAGCAAACAAGCAAACCTATTTGTTTACTACACACAAGGGGCTAAACACAGAGACAGTAATTGGAACTTAATTTATCGACCCCGAAAGGATGAAAGGCAAAGTCGACCTCGGCGGAATTTGAACTCAGAACCTAACAGCAGACGAAATACCTATTTCTTTACTACCCACAAGGGGCTAAACACAGAGAGGACAAACAAGGACAGACAAACGGATTAAGTCGATTATATCGACCCCAGTGCGTAACTGGTACTTAATTTATCGACCCCGAAAGGATAAAAGGCACACTCGACCACGGCGGAATTTGAACTCAGAACGTAACGGCAGACGAAATACCGCTAAGCATTTCACCCGGTATGCTAACGTTTCTGCCAGCTCGCCGCCTTATAAATCAAACAAGCAAACCAAATACATTGAATATGTGTCGATAATGGTTACAACACAAAAAATACCATAATCTCAAGGCCAATCAGTTTTAAATGTTTATTTGATAATTTACCAAATAATTAATACTTCACGATTTATAACTAATTATACAATATTGAACTGTTCTGGAAGTTCTGGAAGTTGATCATCAGTTCCGTGAAACTCGGAGTAACAGTTAGTGAATTTTTTTTTTTCATCTTCAATAAAATGCCACATTTGAAGCTCGAACACTATTTCCTCTCCCTTCTTTTGCACTAACGCGCTCACACGTGTGTGAATCTATAAATATTTGTATATAAGTATATATATATATATATATATATATATATATATTCCTCTAAAGAAGGAGCTAGTTTCTAATAAAAATACAAAGGCCCACGTTGGAATGTAGATAACGAAAACAAGTCACATTTTAAACCTGAGAAAAATCTCGCATACTTTTACTGTTCCACTTAAAGATTGTACTTATAATGTGCGAGTCAGTTGATTGATTTTTCTGAAAATTCTAGCTATGCACATGGACAGTTATGTATGCATGCATGTATGTATGTATGTATGTATGTATGTATGTATGTATGTATGTATGTATGTATGTATGTATGTATGTATGTGTGTGGTGTGTGTGTGTGTGTGTGTCTGTCTGTCTGTCTGTCTGTATGTATGTATTATGTATGTAATGGTATGTATGTATGTATGTATGCATGTATGTATGTATGTGTTCTTTAGAGCTATAGTCCTAGAAACTAACGCTGAATATTGCAACAGGCTATTCTCTTGTATTTTTGGAAACGAAAATTGTAAAAATAATTGCAAGATGAATGCCACAAACCTACATAATAACTCCAAAGCTAGAAATAAAACATAACATTTAAGGTACCATGAGGAACGTCAACCCCCTTGAAGGTGCGGCAACTTATTTAAAACATAAATATCGTAGTATGGGTGAAGATTCGGTAGATCAAACCAGCCGAAAAAGAAACTACTATTATTCACAATCATGTTCATAATCCCATTTATCAGTGAATTACTGTGTATATATGTATGTCCGTGTTATAGACCTCTGTGTGTGTCTCCAAGTTTATATGGATAGATAAGCTGTATGTTTTTCTATATTATTTTAGATTAGCTTGTGCTTCTGCTTTTTGTAACAACACATTAAAAATAGAAATTTATCTACGTAGTAAGATCCTGTATTTAAATGGAAAATTTGACGAGACAGTCAGTCACCGGCTGACACTCGCTGACGATACATCGAAGAGGCCAGGGAACAGAAGAAAGAAGACATGCACCCAACACCAGAGCTGAAGACACCTCCGAAAGGGGAGGGGGCGCCACGTCAAAACGGTAGAGCAGTAGGGGCCGAAACCGGATGTGGTTCCTCCTGATGATGTCTTGAGCTAACTGGATCCTATAAAGGAGCTGTTGTGGTAGCAGACCACGAAACACGGTTGTAATTCCTCCTTCCCTCCTCCTGTACAACAAAACAGATATGTATAAGCATATTTTATATTGAATATAGTGAAAGGTTATACATAGGCGTAGGAGTGGCTGTGTGGTAAGTGGTTTGCTTATGAACCACATGATTCTGGGTTCAGTCCCTCTGCGTGGCACCTTGGGCAAGTGTCTTCTACTATAGCCACGGGCCGACCAAAGCCTTGTGAGTGGATTTGGTAAACGGAAATCGAAAGAAACCCGTCATATATAAATGTGTGTATGTGTGTGTGTGTGTGTGTGTGTGTGTGTGTGTGTGTGTGTGTGTGTGTGTAAGTATGTATGTATGTGTGTGGGTGTGTATGTTTGTGTGTCTGTGTTTGTCCCCACAACATCGCTTGACAACCGATGCTGGTGTGTTAACGCCCCCGTAACTTAGCGGTTCGGCAAAAGACGCCGATAGAATAAGTACTTACAAAGAATAAGTCCTGGGGTCGATTTGCTCGATTAAAGGCCGTGCTTCAGTATGGCCATTGTCAAATGACTGAAACAAGTAAAAGAGAAAAGAGTATATCCATATGAGAACAGAAGCACAGGAAAAAGAAACAGAATAATAATAATAATAATAATAATAATAATAATAATAATAATAATAATAATAATAATAGCATAGACACAGTTGAAAACAGACAGAAGTATGGAACATGAAAGTTACTAACGATGACTAATCGATTACCAAAGACAGGAGATCAAAGTCAATCAGCATTAACATAATTGAGCCATATGTCCGTAAGTTCAATAAAAAAAGCCCTGGGTGTTATAACTAACTATTTATTATGTTTCAGACAGTTTCAATGGAAGTAAGACAAGGATAAAGTCAAAGATGTCCAACAAATATTTTGATTCTTTAAAAACAAAGAAAAAAATGAATATAACAGCTTTTTTTTATGTTTTGTGAGTAAAATACCTTTTCCATGTCATGCTTCCTATTTTATCAATATTTACCACGAAGTCAAAGAAACTTGACATTGCCAGGACTTATCCATTCAGTTGTTGTCAATCGACCGCTGGATGAAAGTCTCAGCAAATGTATTCACGGAGCCTAATTGTAGGGTGCATGATGTGCTCCTGTATTCTTGACTATTGTCACCTCGGTAGAAATCCAACTAACAATGCAAATATCGAGAACAAACACCTATTTCTTTATTACCCACAAGGGCTATCCTCTGTCTGCTGTCTATCTGTCTGTTAGTCTGCCCTGTCTGCTATCTATCAATGGATAGATAGATAGATAGATAGATAGATAGATAGATAATAGATAGATTATAGATAGGATAGATATAGATAGATAGATAGATAGATAGATAGATAGATAGATAGATAGAAGATAGATAGATAGACAGACAACAGATACCAACTCAATATATCAATGAACCTAGCAATTGGACAGACTTTCTATAAAATGAATACCAGAGTACTGGGGTGAATAAAATTGATTAAATGCATTGAAGAGTGGTAACCTGGTACAGCTGCAGTTCAATAACTGAGGTCAGCAGAAGATTATATATAATACATTAATATATACCTATATATGTGTGTGTAATATATATATATATATATACACTCGTGTACAGTATATGAATTTGTCTGTGTGAGAGAGAGAGGTGGAGAGTGATAGAGAGGGGGGAAACGGCTAGAAGGACAGATAGAAACGTAGACAAGAAAGTATAATTGACAACTAAAATTAATATGCAAATGCGTACGCCTTCGGGGCTTTTACTCAATTAACCTAATATAGCTGTATGTATATATGCATGTAAGTACGTATGCATGCATGTGTACGAGTGCATGTATGTATATGTGTGTGTGTGTGTGTTTGGGGTGGTAGTATGAGTAGTTAAAAAACTGCAGATGTCAGTTAACGAGGCTAGACATGTGAAATCCGCACTTCCATATTAATTTTATTGGCCTACAGCCCAAGTGACAACACCACTCTCTGTCTGTTTCTCTGACTGATACTCCCTATCGCTGTCTCTCTCCTTCTTCCTCCCCCTCTCTCTCTCACTCACTCCCTCTCTCCCTCTCTCTCTCTCTCTTTCATTCTCAGACTTATTGAACATCATATCATATATCAATACTCCTTAACCTCTGGTGCAGTCATACTCTCTCCTCCTTCGACCTTTTCTGCCACTACTACAACGACCTTTACCTTTTGGACCTGACTGATCCTTTTTCCTCTACGCACTTATTTTCAAGTCCTCACATGTGTGGTCCCCTGCTTCATGAAGCCTCAGATTACGTTCTGAAAATCCCTTTTTACGCTCTCCCCCATTCTATCCTCTATCCCTTCTCCTTCTTTCCCATCTCTTCTACTCCCTTTCTCTCATGCCTCTCCTTACTCTCTCACTCTTTCTGCTCTCTCTCTCTATCTCACACACACATACACTCTCTCGCTATCTCTCCCCCCTCTCTCTCTCGTTCTCTCTTGCCTCTTCTCTCTGACCACGTTTGATTTGCAGCCACTAAGAGCTAGATTATCCATGTTGATATTTTCTGTCCCTTGGTCAGGAGAGAGTCCATAAATCTTTGAAGAGGTTTCGAAACTGGTGATAAGGTGGAAAGGTATCCCCAAACACGGAGAGCTAGCTTGAATGCTTGCAACGGAAGGGACCCCGCTAAAAGCACCCAATGGCCAATTTCTACGAAGCCGGGCGACAAATGAAACCTAGTACAAATATACATACGGTGGCTGTATGGTTGAGAAGCTCCTTTAGCAATCCCATTGTTTTCGTTTCAATCCCACAGTACGGTACCTTGGGCAAGTGTCTCCTACTAGAGCCCCGATCCGACAAATGTTTTGTGTGTGGAAGCCTGTCGTATATATGTAATTATGCGTGTGTATGTATGTGTATTTGTGTTTGACAACTGCTTGACAACCGGTGTTAATTTGCTTATGTCCCAGTAACTTAGTGGTTCGGCAAAAGAGCTCGATAGAACAAGTCCTGGGATTAAAAATACATAAGTACTGGAGTCGATTCGTTCAACTAAACCCTTTAAAGCGGTCTCACAGGATAGCTGGAATCCGAATGACTGAAACAGATAAAGGTATATGAAATATGCACATACATATATCTTTTTTTATCTAACTGTCGCCATGATAGATCGTTAGCCACTACACACATTTTTTTCTCTCCTTGTTTTTTCTGTGTCCCTCTCTGTAGAAGAGCGTAGGCTCGAAACGTAAAAGACTTTTTCTATTCCTGAGCGTTATACTAATACATCTGTTTGTTTTGTACACCACCTGTCTTCGTCTTTTGTTTTTTTCGTAAACTCTCCCTATGTCTATCTATCCATTTATCGACCATAGAAGGGTGAAATGCGATAGCTTCGGTGTGATTTGAACTTGGAACGCAGAAAGCCGAATTGAATACCGAGAGACAGTTCATCCGATGCTCTAACCATCAGCCTCTTTGTCATCAAAGAGTAGGGTTGGGTGGGAATGCCATATGTACAACACTTCCATGTCAAAACTCCGAGAAAGAAAATTTAAAGACGAAGTAAAAGGTCCTACAGCAAGATCTAGTCCTCGTTGCTGTGGTGGTCTGTCATACTTCAAGTTCCTAGTAGGGCCTCTCATGCAAGCCAGGTCAAAGGATAGAGGATGGACTAATATAGATTACGCTTTTCTAGAACTAAAACGGATTTGAGTAAGATCAACATCCCAACCTAGAAAGAAGCAAACTTACAGAAGCACTGATAACAATTCAGAACAAACAAGACCTGAGAGGAAATATATGCCCACGAAGAAAGCGGAAGAGACGACACACTATAATGAGGCAGGAAAAGCAGGGATCCAACAGGAGAAAAAGCAGAAAAGACAGCCTAGAGAAAAAAAACAGTGGACAACAGTCGCCAATGGCCTATATTCTATAAGGAAAGAACAGTCAGACAGTAAATAAGGAATCTAGTCTTTTTCATTCGCAGAATCAGCCCCACACCCTTTATTTTGGTCAGATTGCTTTCCTTTTTGGTGTATCGATACAACTCTGAATTTCCATTGCAATCAACCAATTACTTTATCTTGTGAATTAAAGAATCTGATAGCATTTTGAATTAAAGTTGGGAAATTTTGCTAATTTTAGCCAATCAACAGACAGCGTGGCATTAGCAGCTTGTTACCATGACAACAGTACGTTGTGTTGTGGTTCACTTCACTGTTGTCTGTGACGCACGTTGTTCGATGTTGATTTTTTTTACAATTGATTCTTCACACCACGAGATTCTTTTCACCCGCGTGTTTTGTTTTAATTTTACTGTGCTTCTGTGGGTTAGTATTTTTCTGTATTAGGATTTTTAAATATTGTTCATTTTGATATATTTTTCATAAACATTTTTCATATATTTTTACTATGTTGATTCTTCACACTACAAGTGTTTTGTGCTAATTTCTCAGTGTTAATATTTTGCATATTAACTGAAATTTAGCCCACGTAACAGGAACTCAGAGGGATATCGTGGAACAGAGAAACTGTGGGTGATACAGATAATTTTACACTATTTTGGAATTCTGCAAGCAAAAACCTACAAGATACAAGTATTCTTTTCCTTGGGACAAATTATCTGTTGACCAGTGTTATTCTTATCGTAGTTTACAAATCCGAGCATGAAAACATTACTCAACTTTGGAGTTTTGGGGATAGATGCCCCCTTCACACACACATATGAATGCATGAATGTACATATAAACTTATATATGAATACATACAGCCACATGCACTTATATATTAATGATATACATAAATACATGACAGGTATACATAATACTGAAATACGTATAAACACATGCAGATAAATATATTAATATAACAAATTTTTTTTAAAATTTTAATACAATCAATGAATGAGAGAGACTAGATCCAGATGATACATGTTGATTTTATTAGGTATTTCTGTTTATTTACAAACCTACAGTGAACAGGTCAAATGCTACATTTCACAGGATACAACCTTAAAGTTGACAACACTCCGCTAAACGCAGAAAAATTCTGTCTCGCTATTGGCTAAAAATACCCAGTTATTTTCGATTTTTAAATCTCTGTAACTTTTTTCTCCGATTTTTTCTCTACAACATCATACCTTCAAAGCAATGAGACTGGAATACTACATTATTACAGCCAATTTTCAGATATTTTACTGTCAAATACAAAAAAGCATATTTTACGAATGAAAAAACTAGATCCTAAATAAGTTAGTAAGTAAGTATAAGGCAAGGAAATGTTATGTACTTAACGTCCCGTTGCAATTGAAACCCATTGTGAACTTTTCTCTGTCTTTCGTATGTGGGACAAATTTCTTGCAGTAGAAGACAAGCATGGGGTGTTCTCGGATTTTTGATTTATACCAAATTTAATTGCTAGTACATCACTACTTTCCTCAGTTTACGCTATCAAAATGCAAACGCACACATGTATATGTATACGTTTATGTACTTATACACACACACAACTGCACGTACGCACATGCACGCACACGCATGCGAGCATACACGCACATACACATACGTGCATATAAGCTTAATGCTTTACAATGACAGCAGTTTAAATTTAATTCAGCAAAATAGTTAGTCCCTAACTATGCATTTTTCCATGACAGGAAGCAATTATTTCCCTTTCTGCTCTCTCCCCCATTCTATTCTCTTTCCCTTGCCCTACTCTCATATCTTCTACTCCATCTCTCTCACGCTTCCCCTTATTCCCTCACCCTTTCCACTCTCTCTCTCTACTCTCCCTTTATCTCTCTATAGCTCTATCTCTTTCCCTCTCTCTTGCCTCTTTTAATCTTCTGTCTTCCTCTCATATATCATCATTCTCTAAACCACTAATCACTAAGCTCAGTTATTAAGAAAAAATTCGGATCTTTTCGGTTTGAACGGCAGTTTTTTCAAGCGGAGTCATATGAAATTGTCACCCATAAGTATGACCCTAGTATCGATTTATTGCATTTCAATGTTTTAGAGTTAGTGTTAGGGTAAGGGGTGGGGGGAAGGGTATCTTTTTTCTTCACAAATGTAAGTAAACCCAATCTGATTCTTAAACGAGGGACATATTCATACGGCACAGAATGTTTTTACCTCAATAGACGTCAGTGATTGGTTGAAATTGCAGAAGAAAGAACAACAAATATCTTACAAACTATAGAATTTTCTCAATAAAGCCAAGAGAAAAAGATGTTTTATAAACACATTCTACCAGTATACGAAGTTTAAAATTTTTTAGTTACCTAGAAATTATGTTAAAAACTGCCGTTCAAACCGAAAAGATCCAAACATTTTGCTTGTAGCCGGCAAAATGTCTGCGATGACCCCTTATAACATTTGTGAATCTCACCAATTTCCTACAATACATGTAAACCGAAAGTGTGGAGGCGTAAGTAAAGGCAACCGGGCGTGATTCTTTTAAAATACTGATTTGTAATGCTACACGATTGAACCTAAAACTTTTAGTCAGGACAAAACACACTGTCCCGGGTCCTTTATAATGCCTCTTAAACTAATAGGAGAGCGGAAAGAAAATATTCTTCAAGTGGAAGCGTGACTAGAATACATAGAATTCCGTTTAAGGAATCCCGGATGTCAAATAGAGTTCCTAAAAAAGTCGGTAGGCGAAGTCTACTACCCGACTTAAACATACAACCATACCTGAATCCAGCATTGAAACGAAACAACAAATTTTGTTAGAGGAAGCAATAAATGATTGGTACCAACTTTTGAGGCGCATGGCTCAGTTGTTAGGCTGTTGGACTCATGATTGTAAGATAGTGGTTTCGTTTCTTGGACCGGGTGATGCGCAGTGTTCTTGATCAAAACACTTCATTTCACGTTGCCCAGGCCACTCGGTTGGTAAAAAGGTGTAATCCTGCGACGGGCCGGCGTTTCGTCAGAAGAAACCAAGAAACCGACCCTATGTTCCCTACAGAGTAATGCGGACTGACCAACCAATTTTTTTACCTTGGCGAATATTGAACTCTTAAAGAGATGTAACTAAGCTCTACAAGGCCTTTTATTGGGTTCACTGTTCTCAATAATCATGTTTCTTACTCCGTCCAAAAAGTATGCAGAAAGGGTACCAGTTGGTTATATTAACTCTTGTACTTGACTGGTATTTTTATTTTAGAGGGTGGCTTTGGCAGAACTGTGACTCAGAATATGAAGAACCGGATTATCTCTCGCAAAGCGTTTTGACCAACGCTCTGAGTCTAATAATTGTTTCTTTAATTCGAAAAGGATCCGTAAGTTGCAATAAAGTATTTAATGAGATGTTATTCAAAGAATGTACAAAGACGCGTGTTGTGGGGTAAACTATTTATATAAGATTTTACAAGGATGTGAATGGTTATATAAGAGAAAGTTTACACGGATGCGTGAGGTAGGACAAAGAAGTTATATAAAAAGACAGAATTTACGCGGATGCGTGTGGAGGAACAAATAAATTATATATGAACAAGAGAGTGGAGAGGTGTGAAATCTGTTATCCAACTAGATATGGGGATAAACTGACAACTAATAAAATCATATGCTTTTATTCTTTTATTTGTTTCAGTCATTTGACTGCGGCCAAAATGGAGCACCGACTTCAAGGGTGTTAGTCGAAGAAATCGACCCCCGGACTTATTCTTTATAAGACCCTAGTACTTATTCAATCGTTTTTTTTTTTGCCGATCCGCTAAGTTACGGGGACGTACACACACCAATATTGACTGTCAAGCGATGGTGGAGAGATAAACACAGGTACAAATACACATAAATATACATGCATACATATATATACACACGTATATATGGTAGGTCACGGTGATCACGGTGATAGATATATATATATATTTCTTGTAATATACATATATATATATATATATATATATATATATTCCTTGTAATTCAGAAGTATAGAGATTTAAATAACACCTGCGTTTAACTCCATTTATATATATATATATATATATATATACTAGCAGTATAACCCGGCCTTGCCCGGGATTAAGTTACGATTATTAAGCTATTTCAAACCAAACTAAGTAGTATCGATTCTCAACAAAACACTTATTTTATTCGGCATAAAATAAAAATAAAACTCTTTCTCATCCAAAGTAATGTGTGTGAGAGAGAGAGGAGGGAGAAAGATGAACGATTTAAAATAAATAAATGATTTAAAATAAATATATTGTAATTGTTGTGTGAGAAAGTATATATACTATGATTATAAAATATAATGTCTTTCAAAAACATCCTGAATTTGAACACTATATCTCGTGTTTAAGAAAAAACAAAACATTTTTACATTTTATTTTTATGAACGTCGTCACTTACTCTCTCTCCCTCTCTCTCTCTCTCTATCTATCTATCTCCCTCTCTCACTTTGTCTTTCCCGTGAAACTCTCTGCTTCTTTCTTCCACTTTTCTTTATCTTGTTTTTTTTTGTTAGACGCCGTCAAAAAAGCTATGGCTGATATTTTTTGTGGCTAAAAGCTATGGCTTAAAATAGATTTTTACGCTATCCACGGGTGCCTCGGGGAAAAAATAAGTTGACAAAACCCAGATAGGATGTTGACGAGTGTTCTCCTAAAATTTGAGCGACATTCGTGCTAATTTGTGGATATGCATAAATTACAATCACGCACGCACACACACACACACACACACACACACACACACACACACACACACACGCACATCATACCTTTTATAGATATGATATATATAATTAATTAATCAATTAATTAATTAATTAACTAATAGCTTAAAGCAAACAGAGAATATACATAGAATAATCATTTTTATCATAGTACAGTCAATTAATAAGTTCTTATATATTTTCGCATGTTTCGGCCAATTAGTACCTTTAAAGTGCATTATGATGTTATATATACGACGGGATTCTTTCAGTTTCCGTCTATCAAATCCATTCACAAGGCTTTGGTCAGCCGAGGCTAGAGTAGATGTCACTTGCGCAAGGTGCCGTGTAGTGAAACTGAACCCAGAACCATGTGGTTGGGAAGCAAGCTTCTTACCACACAGGCACAAGTCATCGCTCTAACCGTAGCCTTATGTTTCAAAAAGTACCTGTAAACTTTTTTGGTGTTGGTTGATCTAGAAAGCCACCTACGTTTTCAGGATACTCCTGTTTTCGGCTAATAGCAATACAATCCTAATACTTTTTGTAAGGGCCTGTCTTTTGAAGAATTCTTATATTCCGGCCGAATTTGTTCCTCAGAGCTCAAATCATCCAGGTAATACCCGAGGCACCACAAGTAAGTAATTATTCCCGGTTTGATCTTTGGAAGTCAGCAAATTTCATTTCATCGCAATCCCTATCGTCCTTTTTATTATTAAACCTATTACAATATGTATTATGGAGCAAGGCAGCGAGCTGGCAGAAACGTTAGCACGCCGGGCGAAATGCGTAGGCGTATTTCGTTTGCCGTTACGTTCTGAGTTCAAATTCCGCCGAGGTCAACTTTGCCTTTCATCCTTTCAAGGTCGATTAAATAAGTACCAGTTACGCACTGGTTCGATATAATTGACTTAATCCGTTTGTCTGTCCTTGTTTGTCCTCTCTTTGTGGTAGTAAAGAAATAGGTATTTCGTCTGCCGCTACGTTCTGAGTTTAAATTCCGCCGAGGTCGACTTTGCTTTTCATCCTCTCGGGGTCGATAAATTAAGTACCAGTTGCATACTGGGGCCAATCTAATCGACTGCCCCCCCCCCCCACCATTCCCTTGAAATTTCGGGCCTTGTGCCTAGAGTAGAAACGAATATGTTTTATTGAGCAGAGATGTTGTTTTGAGGTTCGGTGATAAGTTATCTTGAATCTCAAGAATCCTTCCTAAGATTCTCCCAGAATGCAGATTTGCACTTTGCACAAGTCAGCACTTCGAGTCTCAATTCCAATATCTATTAGTCTCTTAGATAGCAGTGATTTGCCAAATGTACTAATTACCATTGGAATCATTTTAGTCTTAGTCTTCCGCTATCTCTTCATCTCTTTGTCTAGGTTCTGATGTTTCTCAGTTTTCTTAATTCTTCTGATATCCACTCTTTTATCATATGGTATTGCAAAGTCTATGATTTTGCAGTGTTTGTTTATTTGTTTGTTTCTTTCCTCTACAATCATATCTGGACTTGTTACTTCAATATCATGCTCGGTCTTTATGGGGAAATCCCATAAAATCCTGTAAGTATTATTTTCTATCACAGTCTCCGGTTCATGTTCATACCACTTTTCTCTGATTCGTGTTCATACCACTTTTATCTACTTTAAAATCACACACTGGGTTAAAATCTCGGTTAGCACAATGTATAACACTTTGACCGATAAATGCATGTCTGCGATAATACTCTTTTCGTGCTAGCATACTACATTCGCTTAAGAGACGATTAATATTTTCATATCTTTTCACACAGATTCTGCGTTTAATCACTGACTGAGTTTTATTAATTTTTGTCTGTGTTAAATCTGTTCTAATGGTTTTTTCCGATTATTTCAGGCGACAATAATTAGCAGTTCCGTTTCTCGCTTCAAGTTTCCATCCATCAGTCACAACCAACGTTCTTTACTTCCAACATCCTTGATCTTTGGTATGTATGAATCGCCAGTGTAATCCTTTCACTTCCCAGTTACTTATTCTGTTATTCTTCATTCTGTTCTTAAATTCTCCTATTGTTTCAGTAATCTTTTAGTCATTTCTAACCGCCGAGAGTATTCTTTCTTCACTACATACAACATAATTTCCAACCCCACTAGACCAATGCTAATGATATCTTTCCTCTACCTCCTTCCTTTCTTGATAGAGAGAGATTCTCGATTTAACACTTAGGGTGGTGTTTGCTCTGCATTGTGAGCATCTTCCTAGTTCTCCTGTCTTGTAGATCTGTCTGTATATTTTAGAAAAGTAGTAGAATGTCTTAATACTGACGCAACCCATATATTTAATGCTTCGATAATTTTCTCCCCATTTAATTTGATTTTGGGAACTTTTAGTAAACCATCTCTTGAGCTTTTCCAGATTTTCTCTCCTTTCTCCTCCCATCATCCTATCGTCTTGCAGCACTTCAAGATCCTTGTACCTTTCTTTATTTATCAGCGATCTAATAATATCACCTTGTAATTTTATATCATCAGGAATTATCTTTCGGCGGCTCCTTATATTTAGCATTACACACTCACTGATATCAAACTGCATCCCAGTATCTTTCGATTTGAGAATACAGGTCCTTTTTCACTTTTTGCATGTATTCTGAGGTCATCGATTTGCATATATAGCAATTCACTTTTAGTATACAGCTTGTGGTCATCCATACAGCAGACATTGCTGGTGTTGTTGATGTCGTTATTGTCATTATCATCGTCGTCGTCGTCATCATCATCATCATCATAATCATCATCATCATCATCATCATCATCATCATCATCATCATCATCATCATCATCATCATCATCATCATTATTATTATCATTATCATTATTATTATCATTATTATTATTATCATTATTATTATTATCATTATTATTATTATTATTATCATTATTATTATTATTATTATTATTATCATTATTATTATTGAAAGTGGCGAATTGGCAGAATCGTTATGTCGCCGGACAAAATTCTTAGCAGCATTTCGTCCGTCTGTACGTACTTAGTTCAAATTCCGCCGAGGTTGGATTAGTTTTCACCCTTTCGGGGTCGATAAAATAGATATCGGTTGAACACAGAGGTCGGTGTAATTGACTAGCGCCGTCTCCAAAGTTTCAAACACTGTGCCTATATAAGAAAAGACTACTATTATTTGCACTTTCAGCTCAGGTTTCATTGGAATTCCTGGAATATTGCATGAGTAGCGCGCTTGCTATCTGTACCCTATGGTATCGTGTTTTCTTTCTTCTCAACTATCAAGTAATTTCTTGATAATTCTGGAGTCAAATTTTTAGCAACAGCTCTGCTGAACACTATTCTCATATGTTCTTTTGTGATATTCTCCCAACAATAACACTATGTAACAAAATTTTTATATTTCTTATTTTCTTTGGTCAGTAGGTGTCATTTCTAATTTGCTTCTATCTAGAAATCAAATTAAGTGGCTGTGTGGTAAGTAGCTTGCTAACCAACCACATGGTTCCGAGTTCAGTCCCACTGCGTGGCATCTTGGGCAAGTGTCTTCTGCTATAGCCTCGGGCCGACCAAAGCCTTGTGAGTGGATTTCTAGACGGAAACTGAAAGAAGCCTGTCGTATATATGTATATATATGTATGTGTTTGTGTGTTTGCCCCCCCTAGCATTGCTTGACAACCGATGCTGGTGTGTTTACGTCCCCGTTACTTAGCGGTTCGGCAAAAGAGACCGATAGAATAAGTACTGGGCTTACAAAGAATAAGTCCCGGGGTCGATTTGGTCGACTAAAGGCGGTGATCCAGCATGGCCGCAGTCAAATGACTGAAACAAGTAAAAGAGTAAAAAAGAGTAAGAGTAAAATCACAACTATTCCCTTCTAACTTTGCTTTTGTGACCTGGACATCAAGGTCCTTAAAGTGACCTATTTTCATTTACATTTCAGACACATTCACCGCTGAGTTGCTGAAGCAGAAATATTGTTATAGCAAATATTCTGCTCAATAACACAGATTGGCTGGTCAATTGTTTGACCATAACCACTTGAGCATGGCCCTTAGTGGCTGACAATATGTGAATCTCTGATGAGGAGCAGGAGTAGTGGAGAAGCGTCATGGCCATGTATTGAGCAGGATTCTTCGGGGTTTGCATGAATGCAAGAAAAACAAAGTTTGAAGGAAATATTAGCCATTTTCCATATTTTTCATACCATATTTTTCATATTTTTCATACCATAACCACTTGAGCATGGCCCTTAGTGGCTGACAATATGTGCATCTCTGATGAGGAGCAGAAGTAGTGGAGGAGCATCATGACCATGTATTGAGAAGGATTCTTTGGGGTTTGTATGAATGTAAGAAAAACAAAGTTTGAAGGAAATATTAGCCATTTTCCATATTTTTCATACCATATTTTTCATATTTTTCATACCATAACCACTTGAGCATGGCCCTTAGTGGCTGACAATATGTGCATCTCTGATGAGGAGCAGAAGTAGTGGAGGAGCATCATGGCCATGGTTTGCATGAATGCAAGAAAAACAAAGTTTGAAGGAAATATTAGCCATTTTCCACATTTTCTAGGAATAAGCAAATAGGAAGTAACAGTTACGACCCAAGGACAAAAATCGTGTTATACAGTATAATCGGTTTACATCTTTTTCATTTTTTCCAGTCAGTTAAGAGGATTGTACACGTCTGCTTTCTATCCTTCCTTCTTAAATATTCGTGAGTCAAATGAGCACGCAACATCAATTACAGAGCGCACATGGTCTACTTTGTTCCTTACCACTCACTAAATCCGGTTTGTTGTGCTCAAGGACCAGGTCCGTTTGAATTGGGAAGTCTCACAGGATTTTGCAAATCTCCAACTCAATTACCCTCTGTGGTTTGTGTTCGTACTATGTCTTGCTTATCTCTAACCTCAACTTTTCAGTTTCTACTGCAAAACTTTTGCTACCTCATCATGTCTTCACAACTTATAGAGGTTTCGGCAAGTCTAAGACATTCGTTTACAATATGGTCAATAGTTCCATCGAATTCATTACATATTCGGCACAACGGAGACACTTGCTCATATCTAAGACTGACACTCAATTTGTGGCTAAGACTTTGCCTTGCGCTGCGAGTATAGTGCCCTTAGTCTCCTTTTTAAGTGATCCTGTCTTTCACCCTTCCCACTTATGTTCTCCAGCAACTCCTGTTGTGCATACATGAAATTGTTTGTGCAAGCCTTTTTGGAGTAGTGCTTCTTGTATTTCTTTTATTTTCTCTGTTTTCTCTCCTTTCAATATGCACGAGGCGAGCTGGCACCGGAAAGTGGTGAGCTGGCAGAATCGTTTGCAGACCAGGTAAAAAATACTTAATAGCATTTCGTCCGTCTTTGCGTTCTGAATTCGAATTCCGCCGAGCTCGACGTTACTTTTCATCCTTTTGGGGCCGATAAAATAAGTACCAGTTGAGCACCTCTCCCAAGCTGCCCTTGTAGAAAAAATTTGAATTAATTATTACTGTTGTTGTTGTTGTTGTTGTTGTCGTTGTCGTCGTCGTCGTCATTGTTGTTGCTGCTGTTGATAATGATGAAGAGGAGGAGGGAAGAGGAGGGGTGGAGGAGGAGGAGGAGGAGGAGGAGTAAGAAGAAGAAGACGAGGAGGAGGAAGCGGAGGAGGAGGAGTTGTTGTCGCTGTCGCCCAAGGTCAAAACATCAGACAATAGTGAGTTAATTGGTATATCCGTATTAGTTCAACAACTGTTTATCAAGTTATTAATATATCAACAATAAAAATGAGACAAAACACACAATAACAGAAAAAGTTTAAAATAGCAAAGAGAAAATCAAAAATAGAAATTCACAATAAACTGAAGAAAACGAGGAAAAAAATTCATTCCATGGAACAATACCCTGCAAGACTTCACTGAGAAGACGTAATTTGAACTGAAAAGCCAACAATCGTACTGAGTTGCGGATAAAAGCAGAAACAGGTCTTATTTTAAGTGTACGGGGTCAGTTACTAGCCTCTCCAGAAAACTATAAGAGCGAAATAATGTTTTCAAATTTTGGCACAGAGCCAGCAGTTTTTGAGGGGATGGGGAAGTTAATTACATCGAACCCAGTATTTGATTGGTATTTATTTTATCGACTTAGTTCAGAGGTTCTCAACTATTTTTTTTATTTTGTCTATGGAGCACTATTTTATTCTGGTATTTTATTTGATATTTAAAAACAAGTTTTATAGAAACTTCTTTCAAAATTCTTAATATTGTTTTTCACCCATTAACTTGTGTAAGGTTGAACTATGTAAAATGTTAGAAACCTAACTGTTTCTGGCAATACAGTCCAATACATACATCTAAAGCAGAGGTATTCAACTCTTTATTCTTTACTCTTTTACTTGTTTCAGTCATTTGACTGCGGCCATGCTGGAGCACCGCCTTTGGTCGAGCAAATCGACCCCGGGACTTAATCTTTGTAAGCCCAGTACTTATTCTATCAGTCTCTTTTTTTTATCTACGGACCCCTTTGATTATTCTATTATTCTAATGGACCCCTATAGCCATTCGATGTTCAAAAACTAGGTTTATAGAAATTTCTTTCAAAATTCCTATTTTGTTTTTCACACATTAACTTGCGTACGTTGAGCTATGTAAATTGTTAGAGAAAGAAACCGAGCTTTTTCGGCGAGGAATTGCTAGGGGTCGATGATAGCCAAGGGGTCGAATGGGAGTCGGCGTGCGAAAGACCAGCTCACCCAGATGAACTGTTTAAAATACTTAGTCAGCATCGTACATGTATCTTTTAGCTGATATTTTAGTTGCCAGCATCAGTACCCGGTACGCATTTAAGATATGGTACGGTAGGGTAGGGTATTAAGATATTTTAAATGAAGAGGTGGGGTCGGTGCGGAAGTACAGTTTTTGATTGGGCAAGAGTTAGGAAATTGGGGTGGGGGTTACGTGGTTTTTGAACGCATTGAAAACCTGTCAGTGGATATAGTCTCCGTTGCGAAATTCTCAGTCTTATTGTTAAAAGGCATGAAATTGTGTATTAGTACTTCGGTCGATAACTGATGAAGAATTAGGGCCCTTCTGTGTCTGCCCTATGTGTACGTTTTTTAGTACTTAATTCATTTTTCCTTTATCGAGTAACTGAACGCCACGCATCCCGACTTTTGTTACCATAAGTTTTTTTTATATATATATATTTTTTGCGATTCTGTCTTCTTTCTTTCTCTCTCGTCCTCACGTTCCTTTTCTAGCATCCCAACTCCCTCTCTTGCTCTCTCTCTCTCTCTCTCTCTCGTCTTCTCACTCGTAATTGTAGACTTTCTCCCTTCCTTCCTTCCCTGTTCTCTTTGCCGTTATCTCTCTCTTTCTTTCTCGCTCTCTCTCCCCTCCTTCCCCTCCATCTACTCCCCACACATAACCTGTGACTAATTTTCCCACATCTCTGTCTTTCGGCACCGGACGCTTACCTTGCCGGTCAACATCTATCTCCTCTCTTGCTATTTCTTTTTCTGTATCCATTCAGAATTTCTTCCAAGCGTTACCCATCATTCCCGTCTGTTCAGTCGAAAGGCCGTATTTGTTCCGTCTTCATCTATCGTTTCAAATTACATTTGTTTGCTTTCGTACGTCCACTCTGTATCATTTTGTCTGCTCGAGCCCCAATTCTCCGCAAATTTTACGGGTGCCTCCGATATGCGAAATTGTCAGGCTTATCGTTAAAGGCATGAAACTGTGTATTGGTCTTCGCTCGATAACTGATTAAGAATTAGGGTCCTTCTGTGTCTGCCCTATGTTTATGTTTTTTAGTATTTAATGCATTTTTCATTTATTGAGCGAAAACACCTAAAGCTCCACAAGGGTCCGGCAGAGGGTGGAATGGCGATCCCTGCTGCACTCTTTCGCCACAACTTTCTCTCACTCTTTCTTCTGTTGGCCTGCTCGCTTAGCCAGCGGGGTGGCGTCATTTGAAGGCTAAAACAATGCGAAGCGCATTGTGACCAGCGATGTGTAGCAACATCTGATAGCCTAGTCGGTCACGGTGATCATGGTGATATATATATATATATATATATATATATATGAGGGTGTATCCAAAAGAAACTGGAATTTTGCAATATTATTTTATTCGTTTAGTTTTACATGTTTACACTTTTATCGCCTTCAAAGGATTCTCTATTTGAAGCAATGCATTCTGTTCAGACGCCTTTTCCACTATTCGAAGCAGTGCTGTAACTCTTACAAAGTAATTCCTTTTAACGCTTCCGTCGTTCTTTGCTCCACCTTTTCTACATCTGCAAATTACGTAACATCAGCTTTCGCCACCAGTGCTGACCTTCGAGAAAAGGTCCGGATCAATTTATATATATATATATTTGTGTGTGTGTGTGTGTGTGTGTGTGTGTGTGTGTGTGTGTGTGTGTGTGTGTATGTTCATGTATATAGTTTAGCATATTCTTATGCAGTTTATTTGGGACATTTAAGTTGTTTGGCTGAACAAGTTTGTCACTCTACTTTCCTGAATAAACTGAATATTCTTTACTCTTTTACTCTTTTACTTGTTTCAGTCATGTGACTGTGGCCATGCTGGAGCACCACCTTTAGTCGATCAAATCGACCCCAGGACTCATTCTTTGTAAGCCCAGTACTTATTTTATCGGTCTCTTTTTGCCGAACCGCTAAGTTACGGGGACGTAAACACACCAGCATCGGTTGTCAAGCGATGTTGGGGGGACAAACACAGACACACAAACACGCACATATATATATATATATATAATATATATATATATATATATATATATATATATATATATATGCATATATATACGACGGGCTTCTTTCAGTTTCCGTCTACCAGATCCACTCACAAGGCTTTGGTCGGCCCGAGGCTATAGTAGAAGACACTTACCCAAGGTGCCACGCAGTGGGACTGAACCCGGAACCATGTGGTTCGTAAGCAAGCTACTTACCACACAGCCACTCCTAATATTTTTTTAAAATCAACTTCAAAAAAATATATAATGAATTGATGCAACTATATTCATGTTACATAATTAACCTTCCTCCTATAGGCAAAAGACCTGAAATTTGGAGGAGTCGGTAGTCGATTACATTGATACCAGGACACAACTGGTATTTATTTTTTCGACCCCGAAAGGATGGAAGGCAAAGTGGTTCTGGGCGGAATTTGAATTCAGAACGTGAAAACGGACGAAATGCCGCTATGCATTTTGCGGTAACGATTCTATCAACATCACGCCTTTACGTTACGTGATAACTCGAGTACAGCCGGATAGTGGTCCCGATGTGCGTATAAATAGATAGAAAGAGAGAGAGAGATACACACACACACACACACACACACACACACACACACGCACACACACACATTTGCATATACGGGAGGATAGGAAATCGTTTATAATAATCACGAAAATCATTATCAAGTGGGTGTTGCTACCTAACTTTCTGGGTCGCAAACTCTTTATTTATTTAATGTTGTCAGTCAGTCCTGGCACTATTATCTGCCGGTTATTCTTATCAGCCTACTTT
Organism: Octopus sinensis; assembly: GCF_006345805.1. NCBI lineage: Eukaryota > Metazoa > Mollusca > Cephalopoda > Octopoda > Octopodidae > Octopus > Octopus sinensis. The sequence goes on from NC_043002.1 coordinate 92,426,523, forward strand.
TGTAAAACAAAAAAAAGCTTCACCGAAAAGTAATCACAACAAACAGCCTCCACTTTTAATCATTCTAATCAAATTGGAACTGAGATTCTTAGATTTAAAAACAAAAAAAATCTGATGATAACATAATGCAGATGATACAGCAATATTCGTGAGAGTCTTTAGATAATTTTGATAACAATATCCGTTGGTTAACATTATTATATTAAGCATTTATTGTCATCACTTTGGGACAGAGATTCTTAAATTGCAAGAAAATTGTCTGATAATATTGATTTCAAATTCTGGCACAAGGCCAGGAAATTCGGGGAAGGGTGTTAGTCGATTACATCGACCTGAGTACTCAACAGGTCCTTATTTTATTGACCCTGAAGCAATGAAGGGCAAAGCCGACCTCGGCGGAATTTGAACTCAGAACACGAAGATTGACGAAATACCGCTAAGTATTTCGCCCAGCACGCTAACACTTATGCCAACTCACCACCTTCAATAATAATAAAAATAATAATAATAATAATAATAATAATAATAATAATAATAATAATAATAATAATAATAATAAAAATAATAATAATAATAATAATAATAATAATAATAATAATAATAATAATAATAAATACCCTGATGCAGTACCAGGCAGTGGCTCTCATGGCTTCTGATCTTAACTGATTGGAAGTGTTATCATGTACATTGTTTTGTCCTGGTATAAAAGATGGGCTACAGCAAATATTCTGCTCAATACCACAGATTTGCTTGTCAGTTGTTTACCTTAACCAGTTGAGCATGTCCCTTAGTGGCTGATGATATGTGCATCTCTGATCACGGGCAGAAGTAGTGGGGGAGCATCATAGCCATGTGTTGAGAGGGATTCTTTGGGGTTTGAATAATTCACCTCTGGAAACATGGGTGTTTCGTTCAACATCCTTAAACAACCCTTATTCAGGGACCTTTTAGCAAGATGGGTTACTCAAACTGAAGAAAATTCTAACTGGGTCCCACCTGCAAGGTCATGTGCTGTTTATCTTGATATGAGATCACCATGTCGCGCACATATGGTTGTGATGCATGTGTCTGGTGTACCCTTATCAGACGGGTAGTCATGATGGGTATACTGGGCTTCGTATATTTTACCCCAGTGTCACTTTGATGGCATGCGCAGCTCTCTCACTCAATAATAATAATAATAATAATCCTTTCTACTATAGGCACAAGACCAGAAATTTGGAGGAGTGGGATAAACGATTACATTGATCTAAGTGTTTTACTGGTCATGATTTATCGACCCCGAAGGGATGAAAGGCAAAATCAAACTCGCCGGAATTTGAACTCACAACGTTGCGACAGGCGAAGAACCGTTAAGCATTTTGTCCAGCGTGCTAACGATTCTGCCAGCTCACCGCCTTCAATAATAATAATAATAATAATAATAATAATAATAATAATAATAATAATAATAATAATAATAATAATAATAATAATAACAACAATAATAATCTTTTGTACTCTAGGCACAAGGCCTGAAATGTGGGAAGGGGGATATTCGATCATATTGACTCCAGTACTCAACTAGTATCGATTCCAAAAGGATAACAGGTAAAGTGTTCGTCGGCGGAACTAGAACCTGATGACAGACGAAATGAAAGCAAGCATTTTGCCCAGCATGCTAACACCTCGCCCAGCTCGAATAATACTGTCAGTCGTCTCAAATTTTGGCATCATAAGTCCAGTAGTTTTGCAAGAGGGGAATGTCGATTACATCGACCCTAGCTAGAGTTCAACTAGTACATATTTTATCGAACCCGAAAGGAAGAAAGGTAAAGTCGACCACGACGGAATTTGAACTCAGAACGGAAAAAAACGGACGAAATACTGCTAAAGCACAGTGCCCGGCGTGCGAACGATTCTACCAGCTGGGCCGCTTTGGTTATCATGATAATAATATGCGGCTTCCACTGTATCTATCTCAGGCATAGTATACAATAAAAAGAGATCGTGGCGCCTGGGTAATCTCAATTTGCTGATTATGATCACGTAGTTCAGTGAATGAAATAGCAACAAAACAATAAAATATACACGTAAAAAATTATAAACAAATACATAAAATTCGGTGAAACAAACAGCAAATATTTGTATAGTGACGTCAAGGTTCTGGAGAATTTCCTGCAAAGAAAATAAATTAGGTCAACATTAGTATTTCTACCTGACTATATATATGCATGTAATGAATGTAGGTTTATACATACATGCATGCATACACACACACACGCATATATAAACATATATACATACACACATATGTGTGTGTGCATATATATATATATATATATATATATAAATATACATACATTCAAACATGGATGCATATATTCTTTTACTCGTTTCAGTCATTTGACTGCGGCCATGCTGCAGCACGGTCTTTAGTCGAACAAAACGACACCCACGATTTATCGGTTTGTAAGCCTAGTACCTATTCTGTCGGACACTTGCCGAACCGCTAAGTTACGGGGACGTAAACACACCAACATCGGTTGTCAAGCGATGGTGGGAGGACAAAAATAGACACATAAATACATACATACATACATATATATACATATATATATATATGCATGTATATATATGTATGTATATATACGACAGACTTCTTTCAGTTTCCGTCTGCCAAATCCACTCACAAGGCTTTTGTCGACCCGAAGCTATAGTAGAAGATATTTGCTAAAGGTGCCATGCAGTGGGACTGAACCTGGAACTATGTGGTTGGGAAGCAAGCTTTATACCACACAGCTATATATAAACAAAACGAAATAATGGAACAAGAACGTAACAAAAGCAGAAAATAAAACTCTTTTTGTTTGAAAATTGTTTAAGTGACGGAAATCATCAATTGTCTCTGCTTACAGAACAAGTAGTGTTAACATAGCTGAAAATGTACATTACTGAATTCCAGTAATAGTGTATTGATAGCTGTGTAAGGGACGTATACATACATGTGCATATATATATATATATATATATATATATATATATAAGTTCAGCAAAATTTAGATTCAAATGAATATGGTACTTAAGCTAGATGCACCAGAATTTTGTATGGTGTTATCCATATAAATCCATAGGGTGATTATGATCAAAATAAGCAACAAGAATATCTTCGGTAATGTATTGATGGAAAACCTCTATAAATGGCTGATGATTGCTCAACATTTTAAAACTGTTGTAACACTTACAATGTTTAATAAAATGATGTTGCGTGAAACGATCGTACCAAATTACCGAAGATATTCTTGTTGCGTATTTTGATTATATACATACATACATACATACATACATACATACATACATACATATACACACAACTGACACTCCGTCGGTTACGACGACGAGGGTTGCAGTTGATCCGATCTACAGAACAGACTGCTCGTGAAATTAACGTCACTGAGAATTCCGAAGATACGCGTTTCGTAACGTGATATTGATCGTGACACAGAGTGTGACAAGGCTGGTCCTTTGAAATACAGGTGCTACTCAGTTCTGCCAGCTGAGGGAACTGAGGCAATGTGAAATAAAGTGCCTTGCTCAAGGACAAAATGCACCGCCAAATATTAAACTCTTTCAGATATAAAGACAGAATGAACTAGGCGGAACAGGAGGATACACATGGATGGAAAGGGTCGCTGAAGAGGTCACAGATGTGCGTCAAAAGATTTCCAGACAATGGACATAAGAACAATAATAAACAAGTGAAGAAGGAATAAATAGTGCGTGTGTTTATTTGGCAAAAAAAGAAATAAAGGACCATCTCGAAATATAACAATATATATATATATATATATATATATATATATATGTATGTATGTATATACCGGAGTAAACACATAAATGTGAAACAAGGTGGAAAAAAGAGTACTCAAATACCAGAGGTAGAGTAATATGCTTTATTTAAAAGCAGCAGAAATTTAACAAAAGCTGTTACTCGGAGTTTCACATTTGTCATCTCGGTTCTGTTTTAATAAAACTGTCCGACGAACGGGAACGTGAAACTCCGAGTAACAGCTTTTGTTAAATTTCTGCTGCTTTTAAATAAAGTATATATATATATATATATATATATAGGCGTAGGGATGGCTGTGTAGTAAGTAGCTTGCTTACGAACCACATGGTTCCGAGTTCAGTTCAGTCCCACTGCGTAGCACCTTGGGCAAGTGTCTTCTACTATAACCTCGGGCCGACCAAAGCCTTGTGAGTGGATTTGGTAGACGGAAACTGAAAGAAGCCCGTCGTATATATGTATACATGTATATATATATGTGTGTGTATGTTTGTGTGTTGTGTTTGCCCCCCACCCCCAACATCGCTTGACAACCGATGCTGGTGTGTTTATGTCAAATGACTGAAACAAGTAAATGAGTAAAATGAGTCATGAGTATATATATAGGGAGAATTCACAAAAAAAAACCAAAAGACGAAAACAGGTGGTGTAGTGAGTGTGTGTGTGTGTGTGTGTGTGTGTGTGTGTGTGTGTGTGTGTGTGTGTGTGTGTGTGTGTGTGTGTGTGTGTGTGTGTGTTGTGTGTGTGTGAATGACACTAAACACATTAAGTTGTAGTTTTACATGTATCATATATACATAGGATCGGTCGAGGCTGTGTGGTGAGACGCTTGCTTCCCAACCACAAGATTCTGGTCTCAGTCACAAGTATTTTCTTCTGTAGAACCGGGCCGACCAAAGCCTTGTGTGTGTGGATTTGATAGACAGAAACTGAAAGAAGCCTTTCGTATGTGTGTGTGTGTGCGCGCGTGTGCATGTATTTATGTGTGCGTGCGTCTTTGTCCACCCCCACGACCGCTATCGCTTGACAAGCGATGATGGTGTGTGTTTGTCCTCGTAACCTAGCGGTTCGGCAATGGGACCGATAGAATAAGTACTAGGCATACAAAGAATAAGTCCTGGCGCCGATTTCTTCCACTAAAAAAAAACCCTTAAAGGCGCTGCTCCATCATGGCCGCAATCAAATGACTGAAACAAATAAATGAATAAAAGAATAAACGAGAAATATAAACATAGGCGTAGGAGTGGCTGTGTGGTAAGTAGCTTGCTTACCAACCACACGGTTTCGGGTTCAGTCCCACTGCTTCATACCTTGGGCAAGTGCCTTATACTTTAGCCTCGGGTCAATGAGAGCCTTGTGAGTGGATTTGGTAGATGGAAACTGAAAGAAGCCCATCATATATATGTATATATCTATGTATGTGTGTGTATATGTTTGTGTGTCTATGTTTGTCCCCCCCCCAACATCGCTTGACAACCGATGCTGGTGTGTTTACGTCCCATTAACTTAGCGGTTCGGCAAAAGAGACCGATAGAATAAGTACTAGGCTTACAAAGAATAAGTCCTGGGGTCGATTTGCTCGACTAAAGGCGATGCTCCAGCATGGCTGCAGTCACATGACTGAAACGAGTAAAAGAGTATACACAAATATTTGCGCATTTGTGCAAACACGTTGGAGTGTATATGTGTGTGAGAAAGAGAGAGAGGGGGGATGGTGAGAGAGAGAGTGTGTGTGTGAGAGAGAGAGTGTGTGTGTGAGAGAATTAATGAAAACGCTTAATAAACAATGTCGTAGATGAAATATAGGTTGTTAGGAAGTCTGCCGACGCATTCACATAATGGGCTGCGCCGATAAAATAGCCTCCTTGTTAGTTCTGACCTGTCACGTGTGAGGCTAGACTAACGGTTCTAAGAAAATCCCATTTTGTCATTCTACTTCTAATGTTTATTACAAAACACTGCCAACTTCCTGTTATATTTTTAGATTGCAGAGTTATACCGATTAAAAAAAAAAACTATGTACATATATAATTGTATGTAATTATTTATACGTACATATACAATTATAGATATGTGTATCCGCCTCCGTATATGGATATGTAGGTATTTATGTATTGTTGTGTGTATGTATGTGTGTGTCTCTGTGTGTGTATATGTGCGTGTGTTTACATAAATACATACACACATGGCGAGAGAGAAAGAGAGGTACAATATATGTATATATATGAATATATTATATATACATATACATATATATATATATATATATATACATATACATATATATATATATATATATATATAGTATATATATATTCATATATATACATATATTGTATCTCTCTTTATACATATATATATATATGTATATATATATATATATATATATAATATATATAATATATATATATACACACACATACACAAGCATTCGTACATAAATGTACGTACATACGTACGTATGTATGTATGTATGTATGTATGTATGTATGTATGTGTATGTATGTATGTATGTATGTATGTATGTATGTATCTGCATATATGTATGTGAGTATAGCTATGCTGATATATAAATATAAATGAACGATTTTAAGTGGCCAGCTGAGTGTGGGCGCACATCCGTCCGCATGAGATTGTGCATTGACATCTCTCCACGTGAATGTGTGTGTCTGTGTGTGTGTGTGTGTGTGGAAGGGGGCAGTGTTTTAAACTTACAGATATTTAACATAAATATTTGATAACGCCCTATCAAGCAATATATACACATTTCAATGTGCATATCATTCATATACATTACCATAGATAAATACAAACATACACATACGCATACATACGCATACATACGCATACACATTGGAAACAATCAACTTCTACTGTTTGATAACGAAAGGCGAACAGTGTATTCAATATATGATGTAACTAGTAATTGTTTATTTAAGCTCCGGGATCTTTTCGGTTTGAAAGGCAGTTTTTTTCTAGCGGTGAAATTGTCACCCATAATTATGACCCTAGTATCGATCTATTGCATTTCAATGTTTTAGGGTTAGGGTCAGTTAGAGTTAGTTAGGGTTAGGGTTAGGGGTGGGGGGGAAGGGTATCTTTTTTTCTTCACAAATGTAAATAAACCCAATCTGTTTCTTAAACGAGGGACATATTCATACGGCACAGAATGTTTTTTTTTACCTCAATGGACGTCATTGATTGGTTGAAATTGCAGAAATTAAAGAAAAAAAACAACAAATATCTTACAAACTATAGAATTTTCTCAATAAAGCCAAGAGAAAAAGATGTTTTATAAACACATTCTACCAGTATACGAAGTTTAAAATTTTTTAGTTACCTAGAAATTATGTTAAAAACTGCCGTTCAAACCGAAAAGATCCAAGCTCTGTACTTTTTACCCGCGAACGAAAGAAGGATCGAACATAAAAGAATTAAAGAGTATATGTGTGTGAGTGTGTGTGCGCGCGCGCGATCATGCATGAAACACACACACACACACACACATATATATATACTCTTTTATTCTTTTATGCATTTCAGCCCAAAGACTGTGACCATGCTGGGGCACCGCCAGTGTATTCACCTTTCTAATGGCCATTCTCTTGTGATTGGTTTACGATGAAGGAGGGAGTTCGATACTGTCGCCCTCTTTCTTGTCATTTCTTGCAGTGGTGTAGGTTCATCTGGGACCTTGGACAGTAGGAGGCTCGGTTGGAATCATCTACTCCTACTCCACGTAGATCTTTCAGATGTTTTGACCATGTATTAAATAGTCACGGACCCTTGAGTCCCAAGCTATTGCAGTATATGGTCCTCACTCGAGACGGGGTGGTTGGGATCTATGAAACAGTGCAATAACGTCCAGTTCGTTGGCTGGTGTAGTCTTCAATGCGAAAGTTTGGTGCCAACCCCTCTAGGATCTTCTATATGTATATCACAGCATATCTCTCCTATTTTTGCTCCAGTGAGTAGATGCGTAACTCTTTCAGTCTCTCCTAACAGCTCAGCTGATCCATTGATGCAACCTTCCTGGTGTAGTACTGCTGAACTGATTTAAGTTCCGCTATTAATTTAACAGTTGAGAGCAGTAGTTCAGACGGTTGAAGACAATGTCCTCCATAGAACCAGCATAGTTTCCTGGTCCCTCGTTCTCAAAGTTCTCAGAATCCATCTGGCCATTCGTCTACACATTGCCACCATCTTGATAATGTGCACGTCAAACGTTGTATTGTTACGAATATATCACTCCATCCCCTAATAAAGGATTGTACTTAACTCTGGGATTTGTTCCTTTTCGTTCAAAGTATCATTGTTGTGGCACGTTAGCACTAGCTAGCAGATAGTGGAGGGCTTGAAATTTTCCTGCATTAAATAGATGTTGTTTTCTTCAGCACATTTATATAGGGCATCTAGGTCGTGGTGATGAAAATTAACATCGGAATGTTCCTTGTCTACTTGTACTGCTTTTGTGTCATCGGCATAACAAGTAAGAGTGATTGTCGGTGTAACTGAAGGCATGTCCTAAAGAGCCACCATAAACAGCAGCGACCCCAAATCAGTCCTCTGGGGCACTCCACTCGCTATTACTGCCTCCTTGGAGAGAGACTCATTGGCTGTCACATCCTGACGTCTGTCCTTTAAGAATTCCTTAACCACTCTCCCAGTTTTCCGACTCTACTGAGTCTCCGTAGCTTGTAACATGTCATCCCAAGGTTAATCTTATCAAAAGCCTTTCCAAAATCGAGATAAATCATATCCACGTTTGAACGATTCATTAGTTGTCCACGCCCAGTTATAATGCTGCAGAAACTGTGTAAGGCAGTTTCTTCCTGCTAGGGAATAACTCGTGATCAGCTTTCTCCTGGCGATGCGTTCCGTGACTTTGCTGACATGTGAGTTTAGAGAGACAAGCCATTAGTTTTTAGCATCCGCTCTGCTACATCCTTTATAGATAGGACATATTATACCTTCCTTTAATTTTCTGAGAAGTTTCCCAGTTGCAAGGAAGCTTTGGGAGAGGATCTGCAGCGGTATTCCTAGAGTACTTTTGCTTTTCTTCAGGAAGATTTCTGGGAATCCATCAGGTCCTGTGTGCTGAAATAAACCTCATTTCATCAATAGCTAATATTACACCAGTTTCCTCTCTTTCGATGCAATCAGTAATTTCCATTTCGTTGTGTAGAGTTCTGGCGCCGAAGAACTCATAAGGCATAGCTATTTGGAAGTGTCCCAACGGAGTTGTGAAAACTCTTCTATTGCACATTCAGTATTTCACTTACCCTCTGGTCGTCTGCAGTCAGTAGCCATTTTCTTCGAACAGTGGTCCCATCTTGAGCCATACTGGAGCAGGCTCTTAGGCAAATGTATAGAAGGCTTTAGGGTTTGTCTTTATATTTTGATACAGCTCTGACTGCTTTCTGTACCCTATCGTTTTCGCGGGGGTGTTTGAATTCACTTTCAATCTCAAGCAATGTTTGTTTGAGATATGTTTCTTTGCTATCCTTTAGTGGCCCATTTAGACGGTTTGAAATTTTTTACTCGTCGTCTCAATAGAATCTCCTTTCTCTGATAATTATGTTTTTCTGTCAATTTCACTTACTGCATATATCGTAAAATGCAGTAGTTTTATGTCAGCATCTTCGTATAGACTAGTTTTGTTCTATGACCTCTCTCTGAATACCTTTCATATCAGCTTTATATGAAATTTCAGGCTGGAAAGGGGGTTGAGTGCTTCTAGAAGCCTACATGTATGCAGTTTTCTGTGGACCATACATTACTCTTTTTACTCTTTTACTCTTTTACTTGTTTCAGTCATTTGACTGTGACCATGCTGGAGCACCGCCTTTAGTCGAACAAATCGACCCCAGGACTTATTCTTTGTAAGCCTAGTACTTATTCTATTGGTTTATTTTGCCGAACCGCTAAGTTACGGTGACGTAAACGCACCAGCATCGGTTGTCAAGCGATGTTGGAGGGACAAACACAGACAGACAAACATATACACAGACACATACATACATATATATTATATATATATATATATATATATATATATATATATATTATATATATATATATATATTATATATATATACATATATACGACGGGCTCCTTTCAGTTTCTGTCTACCAAATCCACATACAAGGCTTTGGTCGGCCCGAGGCTATAGCAGAAGACACTTACCCAAGGTGCCACGCAGTGGGACTGAACCCAGAGCCATGTGGTTGGTAAGCAAGCTACTTACTACACAGCCTAGTTCTATTAAGTTACAGTTTGAGAAAATCGTCGGTGTCACCTTAACATTATGGATGAGAGCCACATTATTTGTGAAGCAGACGTCCAGAATATTTTTACTCCTTGGTGAGTGGAGTACTATCTGTTCCATAAAGAGGAGGTATGTGAGGTCGAGCAGACGATCTTTTTACCTATGTTCATGTAGTGATATATCTGTAAGAAGGTAGCCCTCAGCTCATTCGGCGTTAGATAGATTGAAGTATCCTAGCAAAAGTATGTGTAGGCTGTCGTCTGGGTTGGTTCATAATTCATTCATCTCATTCAGACTCTCTTCAAATCAGTCCCATGATATGTGTGTGTTTGTGTGTGTGCATGTATGATTGAGTGTGTGTGTGTATGTATGCATGCATGTATATATGTATTGTGTAGGTTGGTAGGCAGGTAGGTAAGTAGGTAGGTAGGTAGGTAGGTATGTAGGTAGGTAGGTAGGTAGGTAGGTAGGTAGGTAGGTAGGTAGGTAGGTTCGGTAATGCAAACAAGGAAACAGAGCTCAATATATATATATATATTACTCGTTTATATATATATATATATATATACTTTATTTTAAGCAGCAGAAAATTCAACAAAATCTGTTACTCTGAGTTTCTCGTTGCCGTTCATCAGACAGTTTTTGCTAGAAAGGAACCGATATATCAATTCAATCTAGACTCTTACAAACGCTACACCTTTAAAAAGAAATGGACTTGTTTGATTGGCCCTTTAGAAAAACGGTCAATCTTCGAGCGATAAACAAAAAGGTCAAAAATATATGTTATATATATATAAAAACTTATAAAAATTAAAAATCCGAGGAAAAAACCTTACATTGAATAAAATACATATTGACGTTAATGAAGAAAGTATAAATTAATGCATAGAAATTAAACCTGTTATAAATTTACACTGCAATACATAGTTATATTAAAATGTACATATATATATCAACATACACAGAAGGATGCGTGCAAACGCCATACATATACAGACGTATAAATATAAATCTAAATATATACATAAATGCATGCATACATATATTCACGCAAACCATCTCGCACGCAAGTTAAAAACATCTATGTAGCGATTCTCATATACTGAGTAAGGGGGGGACGAAAGAAAGGAAGAGAGAGAAAAAGGAACGAAGGAGGGGTGGGGAAAAAACGAAATAAGAAAAAATTATGTATACAAGCTGTGTAACGGCATTATTGACGTATATGGAGACAAGTATACAGATACACAAGTTCGAATGGATACATATACATACAGTCGTGTATATGTGTGCTTAAGCACAAACATACGTTCACTTACACATACACAGATACGCATGCTTACAAATACATATCCATGGCTATACACATACTTATATCAAAATTCTAATTTTGACAACATTGCTTTTTTTAAAAAAAACATTACTTTTTTTTAAAAAAATGGGTGCACTAATAAAAATATATACGAAAGACATATAAAATAAAATATAACACCCTATTTTGATCATTATAAATAATCAAGGTAATCTATACAATACAATAACATGAAATAAACAAAGTCGAAGGTTTTTCCTAATGTATATGTAGAACATAAGACTTTGCTATACGGATTAAAATCCGCATAGTTTGAAACAAAAACAAAAATCATCGTAGCGCTCACAGTTCAAGAGTCAAAATCAAATTTGAAAAATCAAAAATACAAAATATATACTCTATCCATATGTTATATTTATATTCGACATTTTAAATTTAGCCGCGTGCCTACATAAGTCATTAGCTCACTTCTTTGATTCAAAGAATTATTGTCTTGAATAAGATGTACATTTTCTCTAATAGGCAAAGTTTGCACTTGAAATTATTTTTGTATGCC
>NC_043002.1:92443482-92463482 GCF_006345805.1 Octopus sinensis
ACAGCTAGGAGCATGACAGATATACTTACATACCTATATATATTCTTACGTACGTACGTACATACATACATACATACATACATACATACATACATACATACATACATACAAGAAGTCGATGCTCCTTAAATCTTATGCAGGCTCAGTCATCTACTACAGTCACTTGGGATACTAGATTAGACACTTGAAGAGATCTGCGACTTGAAGCTCAAGACAAGGGCACTAACCGCCATTGGTGACTATTATTTCCACAGTGACTCTAAAAGAAAGTATGAACGTGGGAACATTATGTGTGCCTTGATGGCCTGAGATGTTTATTAAATAGTAAAAGAAAACGTGACTATATCAAATGTATATTCAATAGTGAAAATAATAAAATTATGTGTGGGGATGAATAAAACCCGAATAGATAGATATCCTGAGTGTGTAGCTGTTCCATGGGGCCATGAGTGCTTGGACTAACAGAAATTTATAGGAGGAATACTCATCATAACAGGAGAAAATTACACATGGGTGCACGCAAGCTTGAGAACGCAAACATTGACAGGAAGTGTAGTCTCTCCTGGAGGTATAATAGATACATCATATCCCAAGTGTAGTGAAAACCTTTGCTATACAGGAACAAGAGCTAGTTATTAGCTGATTAATAAGAGAAGGATGTTTATAAGCTTCAGCGTTGTTATAGAATCTATCACACACGTCATCACATACATATCACACACGTCATCAGCAGCTGTCTGATAGAGATCCACAAGTTATTAGGTACCTATGTGATATGACATCGTAGTCACAACTGATTAAAGGGCTGTCGGTGGAAAAGATTGCAATAACGATCATACCAAAGCCACTCCGGAACCTGAATACATCCACATCATTTGAAATGGAGAAAGGTAGTGTAACAGACCAATAAAGCAGCATTCCTGTGGAGACATACCATACTTGATATTGTTCTTTAAGACAGGGAATAAATCTAATGCACTCTTATAGAAGTCAGCTGCCCAGGAGATGTGGATGTCTTGTTTAAAAGTGTGGGAAAAGAAAACGTCAAAAACGATTTAACGCAGAACTTGTATGTATTGTATTCTAGCAGAAGATTTTTTTTATTTATATTCAATATCATTGGTACCCTGTAATGTAAGAGCAAATTTACGTTATAGGTTTAGATTATTGACGTTTTCCATGAAAGAAAAGAGTTAACTCATATGCGCATCTTTCAAATACAATTGATCACCGAAAATTTATAAAACATCCTACGGTTTCTCCATTTGAGTTTCCTAAAGAGTTCAGTCGAAATTGCGAGGATGATCCGGTTCTTGACTGAAGATTGAAGGCTTCGAATGTCTCGCCCGTGTTTTTTGTATCATCTTCTAAATGTTTTGCTTTCTTGTCCCAGTTTGTATTTGTGATATATATATATATATATCAGTGCAGGCGTGGCTGAGTGTTGAGAAGCTTGCTTCCCAACCACATGGTTCCGGGTTCAGTCCCACTGCGTGACACCTTCGGCAAGTGCCTTCTATTATAGCGTCGTGCCGACCAAAGCCTTGTGAGTGGATTTGGTAGAGAGCAACTGAAAGAAGCTCGCTGTATATGTGCGTGTATGTATGTGCGTGTCTGTGTCTGTGTCTTTGTGTCTGTATTTGTCCCCCTACCATCGCTTGACAACCGATGTTGGTGTGTTTACGTCCCAGTAACTTACCGGTTCGGCAAAATATACCGATAGAATAAGTCCTGCGGTCGAGTTCTTCGACAAGAAAACCCCTTTAAGGCGATGCTCCAGCATGGCTACAGTCATATGAATGAATCAAGTAAAAGAATATATATATATACATGCCCACACACAAAATTCCATGTGGAGATGACATACACATTTATACTTCAAGTAGAATAGAACACGCGATCATCTGGTCGATAGACAAGCACACGCATTACATGGCAGCAAATATATCTACGCATGTGCTTGCATATATTCACTCATTAACTTGCACACATATTTACGAAGCCAAGGAACTGTCTAGACGCAAACAAAAACGCTTTGTCACTTTGTACGTGAATCCTCTTGAATTCTGAGAAAAATAAAATCATAAATACACGCGCCCACACACACTCTTTCATACATACATACATACCTACATACATACATACATACATACATACATGCATACATACATACATACATACATACATACATGCATACATACATACAAACATACATACAGTTGATATATCAACGAAAAACTGCAATGACCTAGCATGACCGCAATTTAACGACTGAGAGTAGTTGAAAATCATAAAAACAAGTGTGTTAACGTGTTTGTGTGTGTGTGTGTGTGGTGTTGTGTGTGTGTGTGTGTGTGTGTGTGTGTTGTGTGTGTGTGAGTGCGTGTGTGTGTGTGCGCGCGTATATATATATATATATATATACACATATCTATGTCTGTGTATGTGTGTGTACATACAGATATATATATATATATACATGCATTATATATATATATATATATATATATATTATATATATATATATACTAGGGGATAGCCGTAAGTAACCGGAAACGTTCTCTGTAGGACAAACCCGCTGTAGTTCAGGCTTCCACCGCTAGAATCCACTTAATGCCATCCTCGGGCATCAGTCTGTCAACCGGCGTCATTCACTGAGGTCGTACTGCCACGTTCTGCGTCTTTGTTTTGCAGTTCCTGTCCCCTGTTCGTCGATTTTTGCGATGGCTGAAACGTAGAAACAGGGTGCTTCCGTGAAATTCTGTTTTCTGCTGGGGAAAACAGTGGCCGAAATAGTTGTCGTGCTCCAAACAGCTTACAAGGACGCTGCCATGAGCAAAACACAAGTTTACGAGTGGTTTACACGTATATATATATATATATATATATTATATACCGCTAGAATCCACTTGATGCCATCCTCGGGCATCAGTCTGTCAACCGGTGTCGTCCAGTGATGTCGTACTGCCACGTGCTGCGTCTTTGTTTAGCCACTACACACATTTGTTTCTCTCCTTGTTTCTCTCCTTGTTTTTTCTGTGTCCCTTTCTGTAGAAGAGCGTAGGCTCGAAACGTAAAAGACTTGTTCTATTCCTGAGCGTTATACTAATACATCTGTTTGTTTTGTACACCACCTGTCTTCGTCTTTTGTTTGTTTTTTTTTTCGTAAACTCTCCCTGTATATATAGATACATATATACAGACAGACAGACATAAATACATACATACACGTTCAGTTTCATACCATTTATTATTGGAGCAACATGGTACGTACCAAGCCACCTCGATCGAGCAAAATAAGCCTGAACTCAGATTCTTTGGGGAGCAAATGCAAATTTTTTTATTCATATGCTACAAATGGTCAAGATGAATGGAGCCGTAAATAGAATTGCTTAATATTTAAAACTTGCCTAATATAAGATCCTTTTCCTCACAACCTTTCCACTAAGCAGGTGGCCGGTCAGAATTGACTCTAAATTGAAAGTAGAGAAAATGCACACACATACATACATGCTCACACACACACACACACACACACACACACACACACGTACATGCATACATACATGCATACATACATACATACATACATACATACATCCGTGAGATAAAATCGTGCAGTTTTTTTATTAAGTCAACATGATTTCACCTTACGGATGTATTAAAATTTCGTTTTACTCCATAGACCAACGATATTGTGCGACCTTATTATATAATATACATAGTAATAGCACCAGTCGTGGTTTAACCGAAACAGCTGTAAAGAGAAGTCTGTTACATTATTCTTTTAATTTCTTTATTTATATTATGCCTACTTTTCTTTATTTGCTATTTTTATTATCATGTATGTATGTATGTATGTATGTATGTATGTGTGCGTATGTATTCATATAGATAAATAGATAGATAGATAGATAGATAGATAGATAGACAGACAGACAGACAGACAGACAGACAGGCAGACAGACAGACAGACAGACAGAAAGATGGATGGATAGATAGATGGATAGATAGATAGATAGATAGATAGATAGATAGATAGATAGATAGATAGATAGACCGACAGACAGACAGACAGGAAGATAGATAGATAGACAGACAGACAGATACATACATACATACATACATACATACATACATACATACATACATACATACATACATACATACATATGTATCTGACGAGGAATGTCACAGGTATCTAAGGATAGATAAAAATATACCTTACAATGGCACCTGTAACAAAACACGTGTCACTAAAGAATATTACAGCCGAATAAATGTTTGCAGTGCCAGTATTCATACCAACTTTCGGGCTGCTTGATTGGACGCTTGATGAGATCCGAGTCATTGATGTGAAAACCCGAAAAATCCTAAAAAGCATACATAATTTTCACGTGAACGGTGATGTAGACCGGCTCTACCTAAAGCGAAAACAAGACCGCAGAGGCTTAACATCGATCCAGATTGCCTTTGAATTTCTCATCATATCCCTTTGGCAACATCTTTTAACAACCAAGTGGCAACGTGCATCCCTTGATCAAGTTTCCATACATGAGGCTGATAACATCATAAGACTTGGAAGACAGATCCTCGGGCAATATTCTTTGTCTGATAACCTCACATCATAAGCAGTTGTCCGAAAATGTCAATACGGTATTATCTACCGATGAGACATACATACATAAAACATACAAATCTGTACATACATACATACAAAAATACCGTTGTTGATGTTGCAATTCCAATGAGGGAGCCTTGGATCTAGATTAGAAACCGTTCTTTCTCTATGTGCAAGAAATCTTGATATAAACTGAATTATGACATACATACATCCATCAGAAGTTTATCATTTATATATATATATAGCCATGATAGATCGTTAGCCACTACACGCATTTTTGTCTCTCCTTGTTTCTCTCTTTGTTTTTTTTTTTTCTGTGTCCCTTTCTGTAGAAGAGCGTAGGCTCGAAACGTAAAAGACTTTTTCTATTCCTGAGTGTTATACTAATACATCTGTTTGTTTTGTACACCACCTGTCTTCGTCTTTTGTTTTTTTTTTTCGTAAAGTCTCCCAATATATATATATATATATATATATCAGCATTCTAGATATGCAACTATATGCATGAGAATACATGCAATAAAACAAAACATACAAATTTGCACATATACATACATTCATACATACAAACAAAAATACCCTGATGTTGATGATGAAATTCCAATGAAGGAGCCTTGGTTCTAGGTTAGAAACCATCTCTTCCTCTATTGACAAGAAATGGCGAAATAAAACTGAATAATGACATCCAGCCATCCATATGTAAATACATACACGCACACACACACAATCACACACCCATGCATGCACACTCACACACACACACATACATACACGCACACACATACACACACACACATACTCACACGCACGCACACATGCACTCACACGTCATGACACACAACGCCAACGTGGTAGTGGAGCTGTTGAATGTTGATATCATGAAAGCCTATAGTGCTTAAGACAGATTATGAACCATTGATCCCTCTGCCTTATCCACTCGGCTGTTTACCAGATTAACTTTCATTTTTATAAACAAGTAAAAACTAGTAATAATCGATACCTATTTCTTTACTCCCCACAAGGTGATAAGCACAGAAGGGAGAAACAAGGACAGACAAACGGGTTAAGTTGATTATATCGACCCCAGTGCGTAACTGGTACTTAATTTATCGACCCCGAAAGGATGAAAGGCAAAGTCGACCTCGGCGGAATTTGAACTCAGAACATAACGGCAGACGAAATACCTATTTCTTTATTGCCCACAAGGGGCTAAACATAGAGGGGACAAACAAGGACAGACAAACGGGTTAAGTCGATTATATCGACCCCAGTGCGTAACTGGTACTTAATTTATCGACCCTGAAAGGATGAAAGGCAAAGTCGACCTCGGCGGAATTTGAACTCACAATGTAACGGCAGACGAAATACCACAAAGCATTTCGCCGGCGTGCTAACGATTCTGCCAAATATACAAGATTCGTTTGAGCCAACTCATAAACCTGCAAATTAAAAGACTTATATCCGTATATTTAATGGCAGAATCTGTAGAATATTTGACAAAATTGATTGTTGTGTTCAGGTAAGTCCCTTTATTTTCTGAGTTCGATTTTTTGCCGATATCGACTTTGTTATTCATACTAATGAGGTCGATAAAATAAAGAAACAGTTCAATACTGAGATCAATATAATCGATTTCATCCTCACATAAAACATGTGTTCTTGTATCAAACTTAAATATCAGCATTTACAGTTGTGTAAGGCGGCGACATAGCAGAATCGTTAGCACGCCTGGCCAGGTGCTTTGCGGCATTGCGTCCATCTTTTTTCTCTTTTTTTTCTCTTTTACTTGTTTCAGTTATGTGACTGCGGCCATGCTGGAGCACCGCCTTTAGTCGAGCAAATCGACCCCAGGACTTATTCTTTGGACGCCTAGTACTTATTCTATCGGTCTCTTTTGCCGAACCGCTAAGTTACGGGGACGTAAACACACCACCATCGGTTGTAAGCGATTCTGTGGGGACAAACACAGACACACAAACATATACATACGCATATATATATATATATATATATATACGATGGGCTTCTCTCAGTTTCTATTTACCAAATCTACTCACAAGACTTTAGTCAGCCCGAGGCTATAGAAGACACTTGCCCAAGGTGCCACGCACTGGGAATGAACCCGGAACCATGTGGTTGGTAAGCAAGCTACTTACCACACAGCCACTCCTGCGCCTACATCTCTACATTTTGAGTTCAAATTCCGCTGAGGTTGACTTTGCCGTTCATCCTTCCGAGGTTGTCAAAATAAATACCAGTCGATCAAGGGGCTGGATATAATCGACTGACCACAACCCACCCACCTCCGAAATTACAGGCCTTAAGCCAAAATTTGCGACCAATTTTTACGGTGGTGTAAAGCGGTGAGATGGCAGAATCGTTTGCACGTCGGGCGAAATACTTAGAAGCATTTCGTCCGTCATTACGATCAGAGTTCAAATTCCGCCAAGGTCGACTTTTGCCTTTCATCCTTTTGGGCTCCATAGAATAAGTACCAGTTTAACTTTGGGGTCAAAATAATCTACTTACCGCGCACCCCACCCGAACATGCTGGCCTTGTGCCAAAATTTGAAATCATTATTAATACGATTACTAAGGTGGAAAGCTAGCAGAATCATAGATATGCCAGACAAAATACTTAGCGGCATTTCGTCAGTCTGTAGGTTCTGAGTTCAAATTCCACCGTTGTCGACTTTGCTTTTCATCCTTTCAGGGCCGACAAATTGACAAGATGAGCAGAGAGGTAGATGTAATCCAGGAGCTTCCTACTCCAAATCGACCCCAGGACTTATTCTTTGGACGCCTAGTACTTATTCTATCGGTCTCTTTTGCCGAACCGCTAAGCTACGGGGACGTAAACACACCACCATCGGTTGTAAGCGATTCTGTGGGGACAAACACAGACACACAAACATATACATACAAGATGAGCAGAGAGGTAGATGTAATCCAGGAGCTTCCTACTCCAAATTTTAATACTTTTATCTATAGATGAAAAGATTATTACTTCTGCAAAATCTCCGAGCTAGCAGAATGGTTACCTCCTCAGACAAAATGATTAGCAATATTTATTCTCGCTTAAAGGCGGCGAGCTGGCAGAAACGTTAGCACGGCGGGCGATATGGGTAGCCGTATTTTGTCTGCCGTTACGTTCTGAGTTCAAATTCCGCCGAAGTCGACTTTGCCTTTCATTCTTTCGGGGTCGATAAATTAAGTACCAGTTACGCGCTGGGGTCGATGTAATCGAACTTAATACCTATGTCTGTCCTTGTTTGTCCCCTCTATGTTTAGCCCCTTGTGGGTAATAATGAAATACGTATTTGCCCATTGCTATGTTCTGAGTTCAAATTCCGCCGCGGTTGACTTTACCTTTCATCCTTTCGGGGTCGATAAATTAAGTACCAGTAAAACACTGGTGTCGATGCAATCGGCTAGTCCCCTCCCACCAAATTTCAAGCCTTATGAAAAGGTTATTATTATTATTATTATGAATCGACAGCATGTCAGGCAAAAGGCTTAGCGGCATTCTGAGTTAAAATTCCGCTAAAGTCGACTTCGTCTTTCATCCTTTCGGGGTCGATATGATAAGTACCAGTTGAACACTGAGGTCGATGTGACTTACCTCCCCGAAACTACTGGCTTTGTGCCAATATTTACGCTGATGAATACTGTAAAGGCGGGAAAATATTTGACTAGCCATCATGAACAAACACATTTATTCTTGATGCTAACTAAACATCGGGTCAACCATGATCCAGCGCGCCTATATTCAAGGATAATCCAGCCGTGAATTATCCTCTCCTATTTTCATGCATAGTTTATCTAGGATTATATAATCTAGATCTCTTTCTTTTTTTTAATCTTTTTACTTGTTTCGGTCATTAGACTGCGGGGCCATGCTGGAGCACCCCCTTGAAGAATTTTAGTCGAACGAGTCGGCTCTTGTACTTACCTTCTGATGCCTGGTGCTTATTACATCGATCTCTTTTGTCAAACAGCTAAGACATAGGGACGTAAACACACCGACACATCTTCTCAAGCCGTAGAGGGACAGACACAAACACACACACACACACACACACACACCACATATATATAACAGAAAGAAACACGTCGTACGACGTACTTCTTTCAGCTTCCATCTAAGAAATCCACCCACAAGGCTTTGGTCGATCCGAGGGTAAAGAAGGAGACACTTGCCCGAGGTACCATGCAGTGGGACAGAACCTGGAATCATGGGATTGAGAAGCAAACTTCTTATTTCTTTACTGCCTACAAGGGGCCACACACAGAGGAGACAAACAAGGACAGATAAAACGGATTAAGTCGATTACATCGACCCCAGTGCGTAAGTGGTTCTTATTTCATCGACCCCGAAAGGATAAAAGGCAAAGCCGACCTCGGCGGAATTTGAACTCAGAACCCAGCGACGGATGAAATACCACAAAGCATTTCGTCCGGCGTGCTAAAGTTTCTGCCAGCAAACTTCTTACCACGCAGTCGCTCCTTTTAATTCCCTATTCTTTTAGACAGTAACGTGTAACATGACTGAACTTAGCTGCTATTTCTAACAGTCGGGGCAATCATGTGGTCTTCCTCCGTCATTTTACAATTTCTGTCAACTAACCGCCCTCACATCATCAACTTCCTGAAATACGTCAAGCTGAAGTGTCAGCCATATTAAAGTACAACTCACATATCCGGGACGGTATTTTAGCTATTACTGCTGCTGTTGCTGGTGAGGTATTGCTGCTGCTGCTACTACTATTACTATTACTATTATTCTTGCTGCTGCTGTTCCTACAGTTCCTACACCCACGCAAAACATTAAAATATGAAGAAGAAAAAAACAAATAAAGAAAGAGATAAACATTCAAAACGAACCGTCATCCTGATTGGCAAATGATTCACTCAGCAGCAGGCATCACCGATGAAGTGACTATGCGGTCGCTCAGCCTGCTGGACATAGCAGCTAAATATCCCCCAATACTGTAATTTAGAGAAAGGAAGGACAAAATTAATAACGAACAATGAATGGTGAACAATGAACAATAAACAATGATGGCTCTGACGTGATAGTCACGGCCGGAATACTTTTGATCATAAGGTTGCTGACTCAGGATCAATCCAAGACTATCGACAATCACTGCGTTGTTTGTCTCCTTTGTCCTTTCTATGGTTATTCTAACAGTTTCAGCTCATCTGAATAAATTGAACAGGGCCTAATGTGTGCCTGAGACCACCCATTGTCCCCGGATGCCACCCGATGCCATCCGATGCGACTCGATGTCAACCGATACCACCCGACGTTACCGGATGTCAAAATTCTAATACTCACATAATAACTTGAGCCAGTTACAGTGCCTCAACGTGCTAGAAATAGCAGTCAAGTGAACTGACATCACTTCTACTCTCAACTATATTTGAACAAAAAGGTTAAGATTGTCACAGATTATTCGCTTTCGTCATACTCATACGGACCAACAATGTACGCTATCATTAATCAAAATCTATATCAAATACTTTCACAATCCGGCGTAGGAGTGGCTGTGTGGTAAGTAGCTTCCTTACCAACCACATGGTTCCGGGTTCAGTCCCACTGCGTGGCACCTTGGGCAAGTGTCTTCTACTATAGCTTCGGGCCGACCAAAGCCTTGTGAGTGGATTTGGTAGACGGAATTTGAAAGAAGCCCGTCGTATATATGTATGTATATATGTATATTATATATTATATATATATCACATGGTTCCGGGTTCAGTCCCACTGCGTGGCATCTTCGGCAAGTGTCTTCTGCTATAGCTTCGGGCCGACCAAAGCCTTGTGAGTGGATTTGGTAGACGGAAACTGAAAGAAGCCTGTCGTATATATGTAATATGTATATAATATATAATATATATATATATATATATGTGTGTGTGGTGTGTGGTGTGTGTGTGTGGTGTGTGTGTGTGTGTGTGTGTGTATGTTGTGTGTCTGTGTTTGTCCCTCTAGCATTGCTTGGCAACCAATGCTGGTGTGTTTACGTCCCCGTCACTTAGCGGTTCGGCAAAAGAGACCGATAGAATAAGTACTGGGCTTACAAAGAATAAGTCCTGGGAGTTGATTTGCTCGACTAAAGGCGGTGCTCCAGCATGGCCGCAGTCAAATGACTGAAACAAGTAAAAACCAAAAAAAAGAGTAATCCTTTCATCCCAGCGTATGACACCGACTGGAACTTTCTCCTTTTGTACAATGTTGTTATTGTTGTTATTGTTAAGTCACAAGTCAGCTCTAAATGAGCACATTTATATCCAAATACATTTTAACTGTGAGCATCCCGTGTAATATGTCAAGGACAACATTTTCGAATGAGTCCTTCCTTTCTTTCATCTGTAAGGTGATATATCCAATTTTGAACCCAATATTTACATGCTGTTATTTATAGCTTTATGTCCTTCGAGATATTAAAAATATAATATATATTCTATACGGATATATCTATATATATAATAATATAGATATATATATTATATATATTAAAACAGTATTGGTGAATTGAAGAAATGGAGCTGAACGCAGATTGAACAGAAATCGTTTTATTTCATTCTACACGTGTTTCGAAAGGCACAAATTACCAAAATCCGATTGAATAATGGGACCATATTGTGTCTTTCTCTTCAGGAAGAAAAAGGAATCCGTGGAAAAACAAAAACAGAACAGAGGCGGAGCAAAAAACAAATCGAACTGTGCTCCTAAGAGCCCATGGCGAAACTCCATGGGCTCTTAGGAGCACAGTTCGTTGTTTTTTGCTCCGCCTCTGTTCTGTTTTGTTTTTCCAAAGGATTTCCTTTTTTCTTCCTGAAGAGAAAGACACAATATGGTCCCATTATTCAATCGGATTTTGGTAATTTGTGCCTTTCGAAACACGTTGTAGAATGAAATAAAACGATTTCTGTTCAATCTGCGTTCAGCTCCATTTCTTCAATTCACCAATAATGTTTTAATTTCAATTATCCGCACCAACGCACGGTTGCAACGCCAGATGGTTGTACCTCCAACCGTGCTGTTTACTGCTGTGATTTTTGCTACTAGGTATCGGTTTAAACTTTTGATTAATCTACTACAGATATTCATCTTTCTATTTCACATATATATATATATATTATATATATATATATATATATATAACGCACGCATCCATTTCTAAGTAAGATTGTTCTTGATATATATATATATATGTGTGTGTGTGTGTGTGTGTTTGTGTGTGTGTGTATAGGCGTAGGAGTGGCTGTGTGGTAAGAAGCTTGCTTACCAACCACAAGCTTCCGGCTTCAGTCCCACTGCGTGGCACATTGGGCAAGTGTCTTCTACTATAGCCTCGGGCTGACCAAAGCCTTGCGAGTGGATTTGGTAGACGGAAACTGAAAAAAGCCTGTCGTATATACGTATACATATATGTGTGTGTGTGTGTGTGTGTGTGTGTGTGTGTGTGTGTGTGTGTGTGTGTGTGTGTGTGTGTGCGTGTGTGTGTATGTGTATGTGTTTGTGTGTCTGTGTTTGTGCCCACAACATTGCTTGCTGGTGTGTTTACATCCCCGTCACTTAACGGTTCGGCAAAAGAAACCGACAGAATAAGTACTAGGCTTACAAAGAATAAGTCCTGGGTGTCGATTTGATCGACTAAAGGCGGTGCTCAAGCACGCCGCAGCCAAATGCCTGAAGCAAGGTAAAAGAGTAAAAGAGCAAAGAGTATACGTATATATATACATTAATATCAATCAGTGAGAATGAGTGCTCAACACTGCATTGGTGGATAAATATTCTTTATTCGCAGGTTAGCAAGGTCACCAATTGTTTCATGCAAGTAGATATTTTACACACACACACTCAAACTGTTATTTCTATTTGTTAAAAGATCACGAAGATCTCTCACTACCTCTCATTACCTTTCAGTATACCTTCACTCACTCTATTTTGTTTTGTTCCTCCCTCCATCACTCTCTCCTTTCCTTCTTTTACTCTCTCTCTCTCTCTCTCTTTCTCTCTAACCTCTCCTCCCCTTCACTCTTCCCTCTCCTCTATTCCCATTGCAGATGCCAAATATAACAACTCACTTTACACTCGTCCCCTCCCATTTCCATCTCTTTGTGTGTGTGTGTGTGTGTGTGTGTGTCTTTCTCCCTCTTTCTCTCTGAACTATCAACAAAATCTATATGCCTCTCCCTTACACCCTCTCTTTATTTTCTTTATCTTTCACCGTATTGCCACTCACTCCCGTTGTCGGAGCATCTTTCTCTTTCTTTCTTTTTCCTTTCTTTCCTTCTACATTCTCTCTCTTTCTTGTACCCATTCTCTCTAAAAATGTATAACAATGGGATTGCACCTAGAAAGATCCCCTCTGAGGCACAAGTCCGGGCAAGGTTTTTTATGGAAGACTAGCAGTCCCTGCAGCATACCAACCGGTAAAGAACCCCTCTGATCATGAATGACCATGGGATTGCACCAAGGAAGTTCCCTTCCAAGGCACAATTTTAGCATGGTTGTTCATGGAAAACCAGCAGTCCCTCCTGCATACCAACCTCCCCCTCTCCGCGCCACCGATGTTATCCAAGGGAAGGGCAAACGCTGATACAGCTTGGCACCAGTGACGTCGTGGACAGGAGCAACGTGAACTAAAGTGTCTTGCTGAAGAACGCAACACAGCCCGGTCCAGGAATCGAACTCACAACCTTATGATTGTGAGCCCGACGCTCTAACCACTGAGCCATGCGCCTTCATATAACACACTACAGAGATAGAAAGGAAAACCAACTCAGCCACAGCATCTCGCACACAACCACACAAACACAGAAGGAAATGCTTATTCACTTATTCCCTCTCCCCTCCTCTCCTCCTCCTCCTCTCTCTCTCTCTCTCTCTCTCTCTCTCTCTCTCTCTCTTCTCCCTCTGAAAAATACACACCAACTCACGTGTGTGTTTCCGAGAAAGCAAACACGTGAAAATATGAGTGAAAAGCACACTCAAATGAATTCTCGAGAACACACCCACGGGAGAACAAACACACACTCACGTGAGGAGGACACACAGGGACTCCTGATCACTAGGCGAAAGGATCAAACGAATATACCGGAAAACCCACTCTTACAAGAGCTCACACTCTGACAATTTCTTCACACGTACACATTTACGCGAGTCCCACTCACGACAACACTCAACTCACTGTCACAAGAATAGTCACCCATATTCTGAGTCGAGGACAAATCGGTACTTAATGAAATACGTGTAGATTGTTCTGAGGGGAGAAATACAATCAAAAAGTAAAAAGGAAGATAAAGATTATTGATATTACAGCGGTGGTGGTGGTCGTCGTGTGGTGGTGGTGGTGGTGGCGGTGGTGGTGGGGTGGTGGTGGTGGTGGCGGCGGTGGTGGTCATGATTATGAGAAGGAAGAAGAGGAGAAAGCCTTCATAAAACTTTGCATCACATGCTCATAAACCATAAATATACGACGATGACGACGGTGAGGTTAAATTTGCAGAGATTTTAATACGAATTCCGTGATTTAATGTGAAAATTAATGATAGCTTAGTTCTTTCAACAAATGTTTGAGTGGTGTGTGTGTGCGTGTGTGTGTGTCTGTGTGTGTATACGCGCGCGCGCTTCTGTATACTCGACGACAATTCGATTATTCGATCTTGTGTACAGGTCAACCGTTGATCTTTCAAGGTGATAGAAATTAGAAATACATTTTATAATAGCCTTGCAATAGCCTTTCGGATCTTTTCAGTTTGAACGGCAGTTTTTAACATAATTTCCACGTAACTAAAAAATTTTAAACTTCGTATACTGGTAGAATGTCTTTATAAAACATTTTTTTCTCTTGGCTTTATTGAGAAAATTCTATAGTTTGTAAGATATTGGTTGTTGTTTTTTCTTCAATTTCTGCAATTTCAACCAATCAGTGACGTCTATTGAGGTAAAAAAAAAAACATTCTGTGCCGTATGAATATGTCCCTCGTTTAAGAAACAGATTGGGTTTATTTACATTTGTGAAGAAAAAAAGGATACCCTTTCCCCCACCCCTAACCCTAACCTTAACTAACCCTAACCCTAAAACATATTGAAATGCAATAGATCGATACTAGGGTCATAATTATGGGTGACAATTTCATATGACACCGCTAGAAAAAACTGCCGTTCAAACCGAAAAGATCCAGCCTTTCTAATATAGACACAAAGCCTGAAACTATGGGAGAAGAAGTAGTCTATTACCTCGACTCCCAGTGCTTCCACTGCTACTTTTTCATTGATCCACGAAAGAATAAAAGACAAACCCGACGTCAGAGGAATTACGACTCAGAACGTAAAGCGGGAATATAAGGCAAATAATAACGCACTACGTTTCATATGGCTATGAGCAGGTCTACAGCGATAAAGAACATCCCTCCCCCCCCCCCTACTGCAATCACAACTTCATCTTCTCAACTTCCACAACTACAACGTATTTTCCTTACTCTTTTACTCTTTTACTTGTTTCAGTCATTTGACTGCGGCCATGCTGGAGCACCGCCTTTTAGTCGAGCAAATCGACCCCCCCAGGACTTATTCTTTTTGTAAGCCCAGTACTTATTCTATCGGTCTTTTTTTGCCGAACCGCTAAGTAACGGGGACGTAAGCACACCAGCATCGGTTGTCAAGCAATGCTAGGGGGACAAACACAAACACACAAACACATACACACACACACACACACACACACTATATATATATATATATATAATATATAATGTGATAAATAAAAATATATGCATACATACAAACATATATGTACGTACCTACATCTACATGTATATATACATGCATATATAAATAATTATACGTGAGTACAGGACACCACAATATATATATACATATATATATATATATATATATATATATATATATATATATATACGACAGGCTTCTTTCAGTTTCCGTTTACCAAATCCACTCACAAGGCATTGGTCGGCCCGGGGCTATAGCAGACGACACTTGCCCAAGATGCCACGCAGTGGGACTGAACCCGGAACCATGTGGTTGGTTAGCAAGCTACTTACCACACAGCCACTCCTATACATATTTTCATGCATGTATCTATGACATTTACGTTTGCATGTATATACAAAACTGTTATACGCGATACTATGCGACTGTGTATAAGGCTGTGAGCTGGCAGAATCGTTAGCACGTCGAGCAAAATGCTTAGCGGCATTTCGTCCCTCCTTACGTTCTGAGTTCAAATTCGATTTTGCCTCTCCTCCCTTTCGACGTTGAGCACTGGGATCGATGTAATCGGTTATCCCCCTCTCCCAAAATTTCAGGCCTTGTGCTTATAGTGGAAAGGATTATTATGTGACTGTGTATATATATCTATGATCATTGTATTTTTATATATGTAAGTATACATAACAGTGGCTCCCAACAATGGTTCCCAGTCCTTTCATTTAAAAGAGGTTTCCCACAGATCCCTTTTAAAATGCTTATCCTTATGTGTGTGTGATATATATATATATATATAATATATATAATTTTAAATTTAGTTCACGGACCCCAGACTGGGAACCGCTGGCCTATAACATATACAACTTTTTTCTGTACCTAGCTATATAGATTATATATATATATATATATATATAGAGAGGAGAGAGAGAGAGAGAGAGAGATAAAATATATGTATGTATATATATATATAATATATGTATATGTATGATATATATATATATATATATATATGAGGATAATTAAGACAAGGTAGAAAATGCTAATATAATTTTATCCTGAAATACATTTTGTAACGGTTAATACCGGTTTCAGTCTTTTCGACTTTCTCAACAAAGAGTAGAACAAAGGTGATTATTTATTAAAAAGAAAAACAATGAAATTGAAGAAAAAAAATTAAATTAAATGTTTTGTAAATATTTCTAGTGTCTTCAAATAACTGGGACATTTTCCTTTTTCCTGTCTATCTCTTTTCCACAGTTAGGTCTTCCGCATTTTTTTACTGTTTGTTTCGACGTTGTTGACGAGTGTACATGGGCTTGTGTCAGAATACTTTTCATTGACTTGGGTTGTCTTTTGCTCTTTATGACGGTGTGCGTTTGGAGGGTTTGATTCATTCTAAGGTCGCTTTTTAGTAAAGGAATGTTCTGAGGATGGTGACGAAAGCCTCATTGTTTAGGGAGTTCTGTGGGGACATGTATGATAAGAAAAGAACAAAAAATACAATGTGGTTGTCAGTCATAACACCCGGGCAACACCAGGATGCATTGCTAGCGTGTGTGTATGTGCGTGTATAAAGAACAATGAATGTTATTTAACATTATATATTGGTTTCATTAGCACAAGGCCAGCAATTTGTGTGAGTGAAATCGATTATATCAACTCCAGTACTCAACTGGAACTTATTTTATTGACCACAAAAGGATGAAAGGCAAAGTCAACGTTAGCGAAATTTGAACTCAGAATGTAAAGTCGGACGAAATGCCACAAAGCATTTTGCCCGTCGTGCTAGCGATTCTGCCAGTTTACCCCCTTAATTATTTAACATTGTATATGGGTAAATTATTATGATTATCCGATACGTACTAGAACACGGTATACCATTTAATTTGTGTAAGTATACACACACACACACACACACACACACACATATATATTATATATATATATATATATATATATATATATATATATATATGCACTTACCTATGATACTCTTTTTACTCTTTTACTTGTTTCAGTCATTTGACTGTGGCCATGCTGGAGCACCGCCTTTAGTCGAGCAAATCGACCCCCTGGACTTATTCTTTGTAAGCCTAGTACTTATTCTATCGGTCTCTTTTGCCGAACCGCTAAGTTACACACCAGCATCGGTTGTCAAGCGATGTTTGGGGGACAAACACAGACACACAAACAAACATATACATATATATATATATACGACGGGATTCTTTCAGTTTCCGTCTACCAAATCCACTCACAAAGCTTTGGTCGGCCCGAGGCTATAGTAGAAGACACTTGCCCAAGGTGCCACGCAGTGGGACTGAACCCGGAACCATGTGGCTGGTAAGCAAGCTTCTTACCACACAGCCACTCCTGCGCCTTGTACATTTTTATATACATAACCATTTTTATATACATAACTATTTTTATATACATAACTATATGTGTATTTTATATATCTACCAGTACTATACTCTTCGTCAAAAGAACAATGAGCGTTATTATTTACTGTAATGCATTGGTAAGCTGTCATGATTAGTCAGTACATACGAGAACACCGCATGACATTTCCAAAGTGCTGATACATTGACAGCAAACAATTGCCGCTAACGCCACCAGTAAATTCTGAACAATTGAAGGATATGATAGGTAGATGCGCATATTAACAATATGTACATATACGATTCAGTTGATGTAACATTAATCAGTTTTGTAATAAATTATAAGCGTGCATTAATGTCGCCAGCGCCACCTATAAGTTCTGAATAGTTTAGGACCGAACAAATGATAACTGCACAGTACGCATACAAGACAATAAGTGATTTATACGCCATGTAAAGTTACATTATATTTATAATAGGTATTATTTGTCAATTTGGTAATAAGCAGTAAATAGAGTAATGTATACGAAACATTTATGAAAGATTTTAGTGATTCGTTGAAACTGCCTGCAGCTAATTAAACCAACGACTGTTCAAGCCAGAAAGCAATTTCTAAAAGTACTCGTGTCTCTGTTTCTTTGTTTGTTTCTTTTCCTGTGGAATTCACACAATATTTCCTGCCTTAGTAAACTTTTACCTTCAGTGTAGTAAAACTATCCGAAGAAAGAAATACAACTCGACATTTTTAAACGGAAAAATTATAAACTGGCAATGCGTGCGTGTGTGACGTGACTAGAGCTACCATTACTATATATTGCGTCTCGTTACAGGACAGACGTTCCACGCCTGTTTTCTTTTTCTTTTTCTTTTTTGTACAGCAAAACCCATTAATAACCTATTTCTTTACTACCCACAAGGGGCTAAACACAGAGGAGACAAACAAGGACAGACAAACAGATTAAGTCGATTAAGTGCGTAACTGGTACTTAATTTATCGACCCCGAAAGGATGAAAGGCCAAGTCGACCTTGGCGGAATTTGAACTCAGAACATAACGGCAGACGAAATACGGCTACGCATTTCGCCCGGCGTGCTAACGTTTCTGCCAGCTCGCCGCCTTAAAACCCATTAATAACCGTGTATCAGTGAAGCGATCTAGAGAGTCAGCAAGGGAATTTTAGAGATTAGAAAACGCCATCTGAAAAACGTAGGCAGATGCTGAAAAACAAATGTGGTGCTAACGGAGGAAAGATCAATCAGACGTTTTGCCTGAAAACTAGCAAAAGAAGTAAGAACTTCACATTGTAAAATACACAAGAGGAGATGCTCAGGATTTATGAATAGAAATAATTTGGTGGTGAGACAAAAGGCTAACAGAACACAGCATCTTCTACAAGAACTAGACAAAAAGTTATTGGTATTTCATAAGTCTATAATCCAATACCGGAAGAAGAATGCATACAAACTCTCATGCATTGCAAACATGGAGAGAAACATGGAGGAATGTTTGGATGATGGAAGAGAGTAAGACATACAAATAGAGGCTCCAACACTGACAACATAGTGTGAATGAATTAAAGAAATCTGAAATGAAATCAAACCAGGAAATGTGATGAAAGCTTTCAAGAAATGTGGGATTTTGAATGTTATCCGTGGAACCGAATTATTCTGGAATAACGAAGCTACTGACTACGATTCAGGGAAGAGAAAATAATGAACTTATGGCTGATACTTAACATCGATATGAGAATATTGTCCAAATACGACATATGTGGAGCTCTTTTGGTTCTGATCGCAATAAAAATATTCAGGAATAGTGTCTATATATTTTTTGTTTCAAAATTTGCCGTCTTTATATACACGTATATAACTATACGATGACATAATACATACATACATACATACATACATACATACATACATACATACATACATACATACATACATATATACATACATACATACATGCAATGATTATGGATAAAGAGAAACTGTATAGAGTTGTGGAAATCAGCTGCCCAGTGGATGTTAACGAAAAGCTAAAGATCAACGAAATAGAGAATACCTACGCTGAAATATTGAGAAATCTGCAGTTACTCCATCAAGGTTACAAGTTCGGGTTTATACCTGTAATTATTGGGGCACTGGGGTATGTAACACACTGCCTAAATAGCAATCTTGAGAAATTAGGCTTCTCAAAGCCAGAAAGGAGAAAGCTGATTTGAAAACTACAGATTCAAGCCATCACTGGAACT
>NC_043002.1:92465982-92485982 GCF_006345805.1 Octopus sinensis
GGAGAAAGAAATATCACAAGGGTATATGTTTAAAGCACTTGTTCTTTAGTTTTCTCGTAAATGTTTACGCATTTTGGTAATATACTTCGATGAATATATTATGTATACACATGTATCAAATACATACATTACATACATTACACATATATAAGTTACATAATACTTATATGCATACATATTCAGACATGCATACATACATACAAAAATACATACACACATACATTCATATGTACATAACATACATGTACAGTACAAAGTAAACTACATACATACGTAGATTACATATATACAAACATTACACACACACACACACACACACACACACGACTTTCTAACGTTCAATTTGTTACGCTTATCGGGGCTACTATCTAAACACTGATGGAGCTTAGATTCTTTGTTAGAAACCAGTTCGTTCTTTATAAGAAAAATTAATGAGCATTGAGAACCGTATCGCATCATTTAGGCAACGTACACAACATTACACGGGGAATTAAATATGCTGTACATTTACTCAACAATGGAAATAATGACGCCTTCACTGTAGGTGAAGAACACCTAAATAGTTATTCTTCAAGCGCAGCTGTTCTGTGCTAAAACTGATCTACAATACTTACCAGAAACTCGGAGATGAAAGATTCATCATATTGGAACAAAGTTGTGCGTAGGTACATACCTCGTGAGCTACTAGGTGCCAACAACATTGGCAGAAAAACTAACTCTCTCTCCTAGAACTCTGACAGATGCTTCCTATCTCATGTAGAAGGATGTGCTTTCGCTATGAACGAACAAGACATAGCTACTGAAACTTTGTTTAAGAGAGGTGCTATCGAATTACCATTTTGAAATAATAAAAAAAATGTTGATTGTGCCATACCAACGCAGAAGATATCGCCCACATCATCAACAACTGCCCCAAAATGTCAGCATTGTCTTCTCTTGAGATTGATATGCTTGTTAAACTGATCAAATTCATCCTATGGTTGCGGAACTGTTTTCGGGGGGAAACGCAATGTTTCAGGATGATAATGCACCAATTCACACAGCTAAAGTTGTTACTGAGTGGCACGAGGAACATTCTAGTGCCGTTGAACATCTTATCTGGCCACCACAGTCCCCACATCTCAATATTATTGAACATTTATGGTGCATTATAGAAATACAAGTAAGGAGTCGATATCCTCCACCATCCTCACTACAAGAACTGGAGACTGTTTTAGCTAAAGAATGGAGAAAAATTCCTTTGGAAATAATTCAAACTTTGTACGAGTCCACACCTCGTAGAATACTATCTGCAGAAAAATTTGCCTCTTACCGTCACGCAGAACACCGATATGTAAGAATGTGACTGAATCCGGGTCAACTTGATTACGAAAGGAATTTATTAACTACACACTTGTTCTATATTTATTTATTGTTTACTTATTATGAAGTTCTTAAAATTTCTAGTCAGTGGTAATCACGTATGGTACTATTTCATTCCTTTTAGAAATCATCTGCATGTATTGTGTTCTTCTGTTATCTAATGTATCCTCTCCTCCCCATCTATTACTTATTTGTATCCTTCCGTTTTTCGGAAAGCAGGAGTGTAACCTTTCAAAGAGGTCAAATTGATGGTGCTCGTATGGAAGGCGCTAGCATAATGAAAACAGCGGAAGTGTTTGATGTGTCACGAAGTACTGTCTCGAAAGTAATGGCAGCCTTTGAGAAAGAGGGAAAAACCTCCTCGTCGAAACAAAACTCCGGAAGAAAACCAAAACTTTCAGATAGGGACCGTCGGACTCTTACGCGAATAGCTAGAAAGAATCGCAAACGTACAGCTCCCAGAATTACTGCAGAGTTTAATGACCCCCTCGACAACCCAATTACCACAAGAACTGTTCGCCGGGAGCTACACAAAGGTGGATTTGACGGGAGGGCTGCAATCAGAAAACCACCACTTTCAAAATCAAGCGTTGCAAAGTGTTTATAGGGCAGTAAAAACCTACATAATAGGTCCCTAGAGCAGTGGAAGAATGTTATTTTCTCGGACGAGTCAGCCTTTACCTTAATTCCGACCACCGGCCGAGTATACGTGTAGATACAGCCAAAAGAAGCATTTGACCCAGACTACTTTCTTCCAACTGTTAAACATGGAAGAGGATCTGTGATGATTTGTGGGTGTTAAGGGGCTATATATTGGAAATCCACTGGCCCAATGGTTTCCATTCTTGGCAGAATTAATAGTGAAGACTATTTAAGCATTTTATCTGATCAAATTCATCCTACGGTTGTGGAACTGTTTCCGGAGGGAAACGCAATGTTT
This sequence comes from Octopus sinensis, assembly GCF_006345805.1. Classification (NCBI taxonomy): domain Eukaryota; kingdom Metazoa; phylum Mollusca; class Cephalopoda; order Octopoda; family Octopodidae; genus Octopus; species Octopus sinensis. The sequence goes on from NC_043002.1 coordinate 92,468,285, forward strand.
CAGGATGATAATGCACCAATTCACATAGCTAAAGTTGTTACTGAGTGGCACGTGGAACATTCTAGTGACGTTGAACATCTTATCTGGCCACCACAGTCCCCACATCTCAATATTATTGAACATTTATGGAGCATTATAGAAATACAAGTAAGGAGTCGATATCCTCCACCATCATCACTACAAGAACTGGAGACTGTTTTAGCTGAAGAATGAAGAAAAATTCCTTTGGAAATAATTCAAACTTTGTACGAGTCCCCACCTCGTAGAATTCAAGCTGTAATTACTGGCAAAGATGTTTCCATTGTTTTGTCTAACGCCTGTATATGTATATATATATATATATATATATAGGCGCAGAAGTGGCTGTGTGGTAAGTAGCTTGCTTACCAACCACATGGTTCCGGGTTCAGAGCCTTGTGAGTGGATTTGGTAGACGGAAACTGAAAGAAGCCCGTCTTATATGTGTGTGTGTGTGTGTGCGTGTGTGTGTGTGTTGTGTGTGTGCGTGTGTGTGTGTGTGTGTGTGTGTGCGTGTGTGCATGTGTGTGTGTGTGTGTGTGGTGTGTGTGTTTGTGTGCTTGTGTGTCTGTGTTTGTACCCTAAACTCGCTTGACAACCGATGCTGGTGTGTTTACTTCCCCGTAACTTAGCAGTTCGGTAAAAGAGACCGCTAAATATGTACAAAGAATAAGTCCAGGAGTGGATTTTCTCGACTAAAAGCAGTGCCCCAGCATAGCCGCAGTCAACTGGCTGAAACAAGTAAATGGATGAAACAACTAAACGAGGGAAAATTTGAGCTGATGCATTTTTGGAAAAAGACTATGCTAAAACATCCGTACTCTCTTCCTTCAGGGTAACCTCTCCCAGCATCTAATAATATCAGGGACCTAGGAGTACTTGTTGATAACAATCTCAGTTGGAATGCCCACATCAACAATAAGGTCGATATACCTCGTAGGATGTGCTCCTGGATCTTAAGAACCTTCCGGTCCAGAGAACAAAGTATCATCATTCCACTTTTCTTCTCGTTTGTACGGCCACACCTCGAATACTGCTACCCCATGTGGTCTCCCCATACAAAACAAAACATCTCGAAAACTGAATCACCCCGGCGATCATTCACTAAAAGAATTAAGGGCATGACTGATCTCGGTTACTGGGACCGCCTTAAAACATTGAAACTCTATTCTCTCCAGCGCCGCCGTGGGCGATACATCATTTGCACGATGTGGAGAATATAGCACCATCATCATCATCATTGTTCGACCGTGGTCGAGACAATGGAATTTACCATGCTACGCCAGACTTCACGGTCCATCATGGCATTACGGAGGTCCTGTTGCAGGATGCCTGTATCCCTGGAGATTACATCAGGGTAGGAGAGTGGGTGTTTGTTTGGTGCTGTTTGGTTGGGAGCTGACTCTTCTCCATCAGGTGATACCCGTCTGTTAAGATTGAGGGCATCACCGTCAATGGATGCCCTTGGAGGTGCAACGTGATCAGAGACAGGACCCGGGAAAGCAGGTGCTGGACCTACATCCGCAGGTATACCATTAGGTCTGGTTCCCTGGGGAAGAGGAACCCTGGTGCAGTTAATTGCAAATTCCATAGTCTTTTCAAATGGCTAATAATGTGTGCGGGCGCCACTACTACAGACATTGGAAAGCATTGTACAACCAAGTACTAAAGAAGATCTTTCCTCCTCCATGAAACAAAGCTGTTCCCGCTGGACGTCAACCCAGTATTTCTAAGCTACGGACCGAGTGATTTATTGTAAGGTTATCTCCCTATATAGATTGCCTTCACAACGGCTAAGGAGCCCTTTCTACCCCACTGACACAGGTTGTACTGGTTTACAGTTTACCAGTAGTAGGATCCGATGCTGCATACAACAGACCTAACCTGACAAGAGCACCAGCATTGCCCATACGAGCTCAACATTAGCTTCAAAATTCATCCAAGGCTAGGACCACGGGCCATACGTCCCCTACCCAATTCATGGTCACAACACAATTTCTTTCCCTCAACAAGTCCTATTTAACATTGTCCTGAAACGAATCAAAGAGGAAAAGGATCCCATTACCTTTAAACGGAATCTGGACTGATTTCTTCGAGGAATATCAGATAAGCCACCCATACCTGGATACAACTCACTCAACAAGAACTCCCTACTCGAATGGACCATGATACCACAAAACTTGACTTAAAAAGAATTTAGATAATCCTATCAGGTGGTGTTATTAAGTTAGACATGGCCTTGACCAATATTTGTGGGAGGGAGCCAGTCGAGTAGATCAAACTCAGTACGCAACTGGTATTTAAATCATAGATTCCGCAAGGATGAAAAACAAAGTCGACCTCGGCGGAATTTGAGCTTAGAACATAGCGGCAGACGAAATACCACTAAGCATTTAGGCCCGGCGTGCTAACGATTCTGCCAACTCGTCGCTTTAAGCCACATCAGAATAATGGTTTCAAATTTTGCCACCAGGGCAGTAATTTTGGAGGAGGGTATGAGTCGATTACATCGACCCCAGTGTTTTTTATATGTATGTATGTATGTATGTATGTATGTATGTATGTATGTATGTATGTATGTATGCATGTATGTATGTATGTATGTATGTATGTATGTATGTATGCATGCATGCATGCATGTATGTATGTATGTATGTATGTATGTATGTAGACGACGGATTTCCACACAGCTTCCGTCTGCCGAATTCTCTCTCAAGGTATTGATCGGCCCGACGCTATGGTTAAAGTCAACTTCCCAAAGTGCAGTGCAGTGGAACGGAACTCGAAACAACACGGCTGCAAAGCGAGCTTCTTAACCACAAAGCCATGAATATTTGAAATCCTTACCGTTGCACATAATTTGATGTATGGTTGCATTACTAACGGAGGGCGTGGGGAGGCGTACCGTGGTGTAGGCCAACAGAACACACGTATTTCCCGGTTGTTCTGCTTCGCTGGAAATAGCGGTATTGTGTGAAGATGTCGACAGCTTTGTGCTCTACAGTTGACGACGGTTGGCGGGTGTCTCAGACTGTAAGTTGGATGTGAAGTACAACAATATAAAAACTTTTCATAGTTAAAGGTACCGTTTAGAAATAACAAGAAATAAACAGAGAAAAAGTCACGTGATTTGTAACCGGAAATAAGAATAAAGAAAGAAAATAGCGTCTGGGGTATAAAACGATTGATGTTAACCGGAAGTCAAGTATAAGAAGTCTGTAACCTCCCTCTCCATACCTCGACAATCTTAGCGCTGCTATTTCAACTAATGTTTTTCGTGTCAATATATATATATATATATATAATATATATATATATATATATATATATATATATATATATATATATATAGGGCGTATATATATATATATAAATATATATATATATATACGCCCTAGCATACACACCCCATCACCGTTTACCAACTGGCGTCAGACAGGACAGTACTGATTATGGTGGTGGTGGTGGTGGTGGTAGTGGTGGTGGTAATTATGATAATGGTGGTGGTGGTGATGGTGGGGATGGTGGTAGTGGTGGCGGCAGTGATGCTGTCGCTGGTGTACTGATGGTGGCGGTTTGTTTTGAATGTTGGTGGTAGAGGTCATGATAAAGCTAGTGGTGGCGGTTGAGGTGGAGACGATGATTGTGTGATTGTGGGTTCTTGCAGCAGCAGCAGCAGCAGCGGTAGTGGGTAGTAGTAGTAGTAGTAGTAGTATAGTAGTAGTAGTAGTAGTAGTAGTAGTAATAGTAGTAGTAGTAACAGCAGCAGCAGTAGTAGTAGTAGTAATAGTAGTGGTAATGGTGGTGGTGGTGGTGGTGGTGGTGGTCGATTAAATAAGTACCAGTTACGCACTGGAGTCGATATAATCGTTTGTCTATCCTTGTTTGTCCCTTCTGTGTTTAGCCCCTTGTGGGTAGTAAAGAAATAGATATTTCGTCTGCCGCTACGTTCTGAGTTCAAATTCCGCCGAGGTAGACTGTGCCTTTCATCCTTTCGGGGTCAATTAAATAAGTACCAGTTACGCACTGGGGTCGATATAATTGACTTAATCCGTTTGTCTGTCCTTGTTTGTCCTCTCTGTGTTTAGCCCCTTGTGGGTAGTAAAGAAATAGATATTTCGTCTACCGCTACATTCTGAGTTCAAATTCCGCCGAGGTCGGCTTTGCTTTTCATCCTTTCGGGGTCAATTAAATAAGTACCAGTTACGCACTGGGGTCGATATAATTGACTTAATCCGTTTGTCTGTCCTTGTTTGTCCTGTCTGTGTTTAGCCCCTCGTGTGTAGTAAAGAAATAGATATTTCGTCTGCCGCTACATTCTGAGTTCAAATTCCGCCGAGGTCGGCTTTGCCTTTCATCCTTACGGCGTCGATAAATTAAGTACCAGTTGTGCACTGGGGTCGATCTAATCGACTGGCCCCCTCCCCCAAAATTTCGGGCCTTGTGCCTAGAGTAGAAAAGAATGGGTAGGAGTTTATGAGATTTTGGCTGCATCGTTAAACTGCCTTGTGGTGTTAGTTCTGATTCTTAACGCTCTGGCTTCGAATCCCGTCCATGTCAATAATACTTTTCATGTTCCCAGAATCGTTAAAATTAAGTACCATTTAAATCCTGGCTGGGGTTGATTTCATCGACTGTTTCCGTCTCGCCCAAGACAAAAGATGTACATGATAACACTTCCAATCAGTTAAGATCAGAAGCTATGAGAGCCAGTGCCTGGCACTGCATCAGGGCATTTTATTATCATTATTATTTTGTCGCTACGTTCTGAGTTCAAAGTCCACCGAGGTCAACTTTGCCTTTCATCCTTTCGGGCTTGATGAATTAAGTACAAGTAAAGTACTAGGGTCAATACAATCGAATAGACCCTTCACCCACCCAATTTCAGTCCTTGCGCATTTAGTAGAAAGGATTATTATTATTATCATCATCATCATCATCATTGTTATTACTATTATTATTATTATTATTATTATTATTATCATTATCATTATGATTGGCGAGCTGGCAAAATTGTTAGCTCTCTGGAGGAAATGCTTAGTGGTAATTCGTCCGTCGCTACGTTCTGAGTTCAAATTCCGCCGAGGTCGATTTTACCTTTCATCCTTTCGGGGTCGATAAATTAAGTACCAGTTGAGTACTGAGGTCAATGTAATCGACTATCCCCCCTCCCCCAAATTTCAGGCCTTGTGCCTATAATAGAAAGGATTATTATTATTATTATTGTTGTTGTTGGTGGTGGTGGTTGTGGTGTTGTTGTTGTTGTTGTTGTTGTTGTTGTGTTGTTGTTTTTGATGTTGTTGTTGTTGTTGCTGTTATCATTATTATTATTATTATTATTATTGGCGAGTAGGTAGGTAGAATTGTTCGAACTCCAGACAAAATGCTGGGAAGCAGTTCATGTGTTTGTACTTTTTGAGCTCAAGGTTGACATTACTTTTTATTTTTTCGAGATCGATGAAATAAGCACCAATTTAGCACCGGTGTCCATATAATCGACTAACCTCCGACTTACCCACCGCCCGCCAGAATTGAACGTCTTCAGTGCCTTTCGCAGAAAAGCTTAATTATTTCAACCGCGATCAATATTTGCCTTTCGATTTCCCAGTGAAACAGAGAAAAACTGAGAAATAACTGGGTTGATCTAAACGACTGACCACCGTCCGAAATTTCTGACCATGAGCTCATATTAGAAATTGATGAAGGTGACGACAAAAATCTCACAAGAAGATCCTGGTTGGTGATTAACGGAAATTGATACTAATAGTGCCTATTGTGTTAGTAGCATTCTATAGTTATTGTTGTTTTCGTTGATGTTGTTGCTATTGCTGTTTAGACTCGGGTCAGCCCTAATTAAGAATATCATCTCAATCTTGGTCCTTTTCTTTTTCGGTTCTAACAAATCAAAGTTTGAACTTGTATAGTTGCAATCTGAGATATAGAAAAAAAAAGGGGGATCTTTTCGGTTTGACCGGCAGTTTTTTCTAGCGGTGTCATATGAAATTGTCACCCATAATTATGACCCTAGAGTCGATCTATTGCATTTCAATCTGTTTTAGGGTTAGGGTTAGTTAGGGTTAGGGTTAGGATTAGGGGTGGGGGAAAGGGTATCTTTTTTTCTTCACAAATGTAAATAAACCCAATCTGTTTCTTAAACGAGGGACATATTCATACGGCACAAAATGTTTTTTTTTTTTACTTCACTGATTGGTTGAAATCAGTCACTGATTGGTTGAAATTGCAGAAATTGAAGAAAAAAACAACAAATATCTTACAAACTATAGAATTTTCTCAATAAAGCCAAGAGAAAAAGATGTTTTATAAACACATTCTACCAGTATACGAAGTTTAAAATTTTTTAGTTACCTAGAAATTATGTTAAAAACTGCCGTTCAAACCGAAAAGATCCTATTGTTGTTTTCGTTGATGTTGTTGCTATTGTTGTTTAGGCTCGGGTCAGCCCTAATTAGAAATATCATCTCAATCTTGGCCATTTTCTTTTTCTGTTCTAACAAATCAAAGTTTGAACTTGTATAGTTGCAATCCGAGCTATAGATAAAAGAAGATGAACAAACGAAAGGAAATAGAGAGAGAGGGGGAAAGAGGGAGAGAGAGAGAGAGGTGGGGGTCAGACAGACTAGGAGAAAAGTGTTGGGGTAGTAATGAACTGAAGCGTATCGAGATCCTAACTGGATGCTGTTAGTTTTCTTGGTGGGTAGTTTAACGTTCCGTTTGACCACATCCTATAACAGGTGTGAACACATTCCACTTTAACTCTTTCATTTGATGACGTGTTTTTTTTTTCTTTTTATAGTTTTACTATTTTATTCGTTGCACGTGTTTCTTCAAGTATCTCGCTGTATGCGTATATATAATGTGTGTGTGTGTGTGTGTACGTATGTGCGTGCGTGTGTGTGTATGTGTGTGTGCGTTTATGTATTGCCCTGCGCGACACTCCCTTCATCGGATAACGTCTGTAGGCCGCAACGGTTTTCGATAATAATCTCTTCCTTCCAACAGTACCGGGTAAAACACCCTCTTCGGTCATGAGTGCCCATGGAATTGAATCTAGAGAGTTCCCCACCCCAAGGCATAAGTCCGGGTAAGGTTATTTATGGAAGACCAGTAATCGTCCATATATGCCAGTCTCCCCTCTCTACACCACCGATGTTATCCAAGGGAAAGGCAAACACCGATACAGCTTGGCAACTCATTTCGACAGCTGAGTATACTGGAGCAACATTAAATAAAGTATCTTGCTCAAGAACACAAATTACGACCTGTGTCCGGAAATCGAACTCACTACCTCATGATTCTGAGCCCGACACAATAACCACTGAGCCATGTGCCTTCATAGTACCAACACTACCTAGTATAAAATGTCCAGGCTTTCTGGGCCCGCACTAGCATGTTTTTTGTTGTTCTTTTGTCATTTCTTTTCTCTGGCCATTCACGCAACCAGCCCATCAACTTCAGGGTAACAGTAAATACTTTAACCATGTAGCTGGTGATTTGTTTTTGCTGTTGTCTGTCTCTTACACGCCTCTGCCATATCTTTATCGAAGCAGTTTATTAATCACTGCTCTGTTCTCCTTCACAAGTTCATGACCAGGCCAACAATTAGGAGCTCGCGATCCTCTAATGCCGTTTAGTCACAAGGTCGTGAGGTCGCGAGGTCAAGAGCCATAAGGTTGTATGCTAGCAGAATGGACAAAAATACTACATTCTGTTTAGTGACACCTTTCGATAAACTGGCTTCAGTTTTCTCGTCCAACTCATCCTTGTTATTTGTTCCTTCTAAGAACAATAAAAGAGACGCCTCAACCAAATGAATCAAGTATTTCCTTAGCCAGTGCAAACATGACTTACGGCCGATTGGGAAAGTCTTTATTGCTGGAAAGAGAAATCAACATGACAGAGAAATAAGAAATCGTTTCTCTATGATAGTATCAATATATTTGAAATTGATACATCAATATGTTTCCGTGGGCGTTGTTTCGCTCATTGTCAGGCGGGGATATTAGAGCAGCATGGTTTTACTTAAACAGACAATCAATAAGAACACAAAAGTCGCATATTTTTAACAGAAATCTTCTAACTAAAATCGAGCATCAATGTCTCATCAGATTCTTCCAGAAGGCATACCGACAAATCATTTGCAAACTTTAACTGTTGACAAGGCGTTGATTACAGACGTTGATAATCATTAGTAATTAACGCTGAATACCTACGGACACTTAATTACAGAGCAGCTGTATATTTCCTTTCCTTGTAAAATATCTAAACCCAACGCAAGATGTCCATCTCTAGTAATTAACAATAGCTCCAATCCCGTCACTTTGCTGGCGACAAAATGGTAGCATTTAATATACTTTATGCATTTACTTATTGCAGTCATTTTCACTGCGGCCATGATGGAGCACCGCCTTAAAGGGGTTTGTTGGGGTTTTTTTTTCAGTCGAAGCAATTGACCCCAGAACTTATTCTTTGTAAGCCTAGTATTTATTCTACCGGCCTCTTTTGCTGAACGGATAAATTACGGGGATGTAAACACACCAACATCGATTGTCAACCAACCGTCCGTCAAATCCCCTCACAAGGTTTTGTCGGCCCGAGGCTATATAGTAGAAGGCACTTGCCGGAGGTGTCACGCAGTAGGACTGAACACGGAACCATGTGGTTGAGAAGTAAGCTTCTTACCACACAGTCACACCTGCACCTATACAATAATGCCGTTTCCATACCGGGAATATGTTTGCCCATTTAAAATGTTACCTTTAATACTTTTATATAATATACAAAATTATATTCACCTTAAATAAAAGGTGTCTCCGAAATATTAGAATATTCCGCCGAGGTCGACTTTACCTTTCATCCTTTCGGGGTCGATAAAATAAGTATCAGTTGAACACTGGGGTCGATGTAATCGACTCATACCCTCCCCCAAAATTACTGCCCTGGTGGCAAAATTTGAAACCATTATTCTGATGTGGCTTAAGGCGACGAGTTGGCAGAATCGTTAGCACGCCGGGCCTAAATACTTAGTGGTATTTCGTCTGCCGCTATGTTCTAAGTTCAAATTCCGCCGAGGTCGACTTTGTTTTTCATCCTTGCGGGATCGATGAATTAAGTACCAGTTGCGTACTGAGTTTGATCTACTCGACTGGCTCCCTCCCACAAAATTTCAGGCCTTCTGCCTATCGTAGAAAGGAATGTTATGATGTGTCTTACTGCCTAATTTAAAGGAGTTTTGTTGGCTATTTTTAGCAGTTCGAATAATTATTTTTGTGAATATGTGTGTATATTAGTAACATTTGTAGCAGACAATGAATGGCAAAGTGATTTGTTTTCCTTTTTTTTTATAATTACATTTCAGTGAAATATCAAAGCGAAAACTTCTTTATGCATAGGGTCACAATACGTTCTGATTTATTAGCGTTGTTCTGACTACCGGCCGGATTGAGAATTCTGGAAAGATTAAATTTGCTAGGTATTGATCCTAAGTAGTCTCCCAAGCGCATGATGAAACACTTGTAACAATAATCCGACTAGGGTTTGAAAAAAAAATTAACAAAAGAAAAAGATAGCCATTGAAAAATAAAATATCAAATGGAGCCTAGAAAAATTAGTTGATGACAAGAAATTTTCATGGGCTGAGAGACACAGAGTTCTCTGAACTCAGGCTTGTGTGCACATTAATAACAGAGAACATTAAGATATTATATAAGATGAGCAAAACGCCCCCCCCACCGTCCAATGGCCGGTGCTGAGTTGTCAAACATTTAAACCAAATTTTCTCAAAACAACTTGTCCGCCCGTCCCATAGGCCTCCCCTTTGAGAAGCACTGATTTGACCTAAATTTGAGACACCAGCAAAAGAAGAAATAAGATAGATTTTTTTCTATTCCAAAGAAAAGCGATTTTATTCACACAAATATGCAACCGAAGAGTTTAAAGTACCAATAATGATAAGGCTGTTGACTGGGAGAACACAAACATGGTTTAAACAGTAAGCTTGGCAGGAAAGAAACGTGCCTTTAAGCAGTACAAAAACAACAAAAAATGGAAGGTACAGTTATGTACCTGTTGACGGAAGAAAAGAAGGACAAAAACGGCTTTATCTATCGCATTCTCCCCTGGAATCGATTTTTGTAATTTTTTCAAGACATACATGCCCTGATACTGTCGGTATCTACACATCAAATTCGAACGCAATCGGATGGAAGATGCCCGAGATCCTAGAAGACACGCACACAGACAGACAGAACGGATTTTATATAATAGATATGTTTTACATGAGAAATAGAGGCAGGCTGCAGAGCTTGGACGATTCAACTTGACCCATAAACAATTCACCGAAATTGCTCTGGGACGTGTGAGTGAAGAATCTTTCATCTTTTACTCTGTTTTAACCAAGCTGCAGGGAACGTCTGGAATTTTGACAACCATACTAAATTCTTGTTTCTCTCACACACAAATTTATGGAAATATACACAGTCTATCCGGTGAGTATACATTTTTTCTTACACACATGAACTTTTGGATTAAATATCAATGAATTTTACGTTATTTCATGAATACGCAATTGGATCTGCATATTTCATCGCTGTTTTTCTTACTATGTTATTAACTTAAATTTCTGTTGTTGACACATCCTGAAATAAACCAAGTGTAATACATAATTTCTATTTCTTTGACGTTTCTTACATATTTCCTGTAAAATAATTTTGTTTTAGAAGGGAAAAAGGGAAAATAGTAAAGCTTCTGACAATGCGGAAAGTTTAACAAAACGTTTATATTTCAGGCGCAAAGGCTCAGCGTCGTCTTAGCAGCAGCAATCACTCCTCAACATAAGGCTGAGGGATTTGAGTAGGTTAACGGAACTTATATCATCTAAACATTTCCCAGACTGTTTTTCTTCTGAGGAAGGGCCCTTGCGCCTGTAATATAAAATGTTAAACTTTCTGCATAGTCAGAAGATTTCTGTATTGCCAGAAGCTTTCCTATTCTCCCTTTTTTCCCTTCTTCGATTTTACAATGCGTCAAGCGAACTACAACGCTCTAATTTTGTTTTAATTTTTACAATGTTGAAAAGAATGTGTCCATTTACGAAGAGAAGTCAAGAAGGATTGCCCCTTCCTAAAATATTTTTAAAAAAAAACTTCGAGTCGACAAAATAAAATGCTATCCCCGTTTTTCAGAGTTTTGTACGGCACACAGTGGTAGGGTGGATATTTAATTTCATTTGAAATCTGAAAGGTACAAAGTGATTTTTGTTGCTAGTTCGTCACGATTAAATACCTTTTATTTTAAAAGTCAGAGATAATCAAACGTTAGCTTCTCGTTGCTTTTCATACCGTTTCTCATAAACTGAATTTCATGACATCCGACAGTTCATTAAAGTTGGTCTCAAAATGCTTTGACTCAAAGTTTCGTCTAGTGCAGACAAAATGTGAAGCCTTAATTTTAAATGTAATTGCATCAGAGGCTGAATCTGAGGCCAAAATGATACTTTTTAGTATTCGATATAATAATACTGGACAGTGAGTACAAGTCAAATTTTTGGATATACACACTGTTCCAGTCGAGACGTCTGAGATCATGACCAATACTTTATTCCTAATTATTGGATAATTAAGAGTTCACGGGAAAATTGTTAGATTTTGTGAAGACAACTGCAGCACAAATTTTGGTGGTGTACAATAAAAAGGCAATAACAATATATTAAAAACCAAACTTGAAAGGGATTTTGTTGGCATTGGCGGGATTGCATATAATGTGCATAAGGGTCTCCAAAGAGTTGTTGGTCTATTACCAACTGACATCAAAGCATTTACTATGAAAATTTTCATATAGTTTCATTTATGCACAAATCGTTCAACACTGCTCAAAAAATATTGTGGCTTTGCCGGATTGGAATGTTTTGTCAGTGCTATTAACATTTTTACTGGCCTCAACTTTTTATTCTGTTCCCAAGAACACTGCCCGGGGGAAATGATTTTGTAGAAATCTATTTATAGTTTGTACATGGACAGTTTAGCCCTTTCAACAAATCGATTCTGGCCATGGAGAAGGACAATTCCAATGCAGCAGATATCAAACTAGAAATTCCACATCTTTATATATAAAAGTGAAGTTGTGTGTCTGTCTCCTACGATTTAGATTCCTAACTACTCCCACATTTTGCGGTGAAGTTTATCCAAAAGCGGGTATCTTATAGTCGTGATTCATAACGAGCTCTTCTGGGTATTAGCGCGCGTCTACGATGAGTCTACGATTTAAAAAAAAAATTACCATAATTTTTCCACATTTTTAATGCATTTTCGCTCGATTTATATAAGGGAAGTAACTCTCTATAAATGCTTATATAGTTATTTCCCTTACAAACCCGAGCAACGCCGGGCGATACTGCTAGTCTAATTATAAATATAGAAGAAAGGAAAACTGTGAATTTGTGCCTCAAAATGCAAAAAGCGTTGCCGAGGAAACTGAAAGAAAACAGTTAAAGTATTGAAAAAGTGAAGAACAGTGTCTTTCATATCTAGATTTATGAAAATAGAACTTTGAATCGGCTAAAAATTTTGCGTAGTTACATTCTGGAGATATATCTTTACCTAGTGTGGATCAGCCTGCAGTTAAGATCAACCAAAGGATTGAGAAGCAAATAATAAATATTGATCCAATATTTGATGAAGTTGTTATTGCGAAGATCTTTTGGGCTTTAAAAAAGTTTGGACAACATAGTATGAAGAAAAGTGGCGATTTCTTTTTGTCCATTGCAAAAAAAAAAAAAAATGCTTACTAATAAAAGCTCTTAGTACTATAATATAATGCATTCTTTCCTTTCCTTTAACTTCTTCACTAGATATGAGTGTTTTCCGGTAATAAATAATTTGTGGTCAGATAAGAGGGGCAAAATATGGCAAACGCTACAGTCAAAAACCGTCTGCTGACTAAACTAAACATTCCACTAAGCTGCTCAGAATTTTTTGACAAAATTAAAATATGACAATGAATTTCTTAATTTCGAGTGTAAAAATATGAAAGTACTGATGGCTGAATGAAATATTACTTGACAATAAAAACATGTGTTTACTTTAATTTATTCTTAAATATTGCTTCCTACTTGACATTATTTTACATGCATGTGTTGTCAAGTAAAGAATAACTACTTTGTACATCTGTCTATTCCCAGTCTTTCTATGTCCTTCAACCAGACTCTCAGTCTTCTAAGTGATAAAGCCAAATCGTATATCTTACCAGCTCACACATAACACTTCAGTACTTTCAAGGAACTGACTCCATGTCAAAAGAAAACACGCAGTTGTGTTAACCTTTAGCAGATTGTATTTTCTCTAGAACTGTTTCCCCCGCCACCTTTTGAGAACCGATGTTTGTACTTTTGCCTCTTTGTAACTAAGCGGTTCGGCAAAAGAGACCGATAAATTACCAGGCTTTCAAAAAGTCCTGGGGTCGATTCATTCTTTCTGTTTCCGTCTACCAAATCCAGTTATAAGACATTGGCCTGCCCGAAGTTATGGTAGAAGACACTTGCCCAAAGTGCCACACTTCCCAACTACCCGGAATCATGGAGTTGGGAAGCAAACGTCTTAACACACACAGCCACGACAACGCCTATATGCCTAGGAATAACAACAGGTGTCTTTCGACTGAGAACGAATCAAATTGAGCTGGCGTATTCGAAGTGAGAGCCTAAGGGCAGGAGATGGGTATAAGAAGTGTTGGCGGTCGGCGGTCAGGCCAAGAAAGAAAGATCATGGTTGTCCGGACAACGGTCACGTGGAAATATATATATACACACACACACACACACCACATTCACACCACACACACACAAGTTTATCTCACTATCTAATAAGTTGGCTATATTGCAGTTATATCCAAATTCACCTAGCTACTAACAGACTAGCTAGATATGCTTGTAACACAGTTGTACAAAAATTCCTCTACCCCATTTAAGTATATATATATATATATATGTATGTATGTATGTATGTATTATGTATGTATGTATTTATATGTGTATATATATATATATATATATATATATATATATATATAATATATATATATATATATGTATGTATATATATAGCTACACACACATTCATCTTTCTATTTAAGTAAAACGCCAACTAGCTACGCAAATATATGCCTAGCTATATAGACTATATTCTTAGCAGCCTCTCGTCGCTCGAGTTGCACTCCGCCGTCATGGAGTGGCCCGATTGACGTGCAGGGTACTGAGGCCCTTTTCCTTTTCTCTTCGTTCTTCGTGCTATTTTAGCCATAAGATGACGCCATCCCACTGACTGGGCGGGCAGGCCGATATTTTGTTGGATGGCCGTTGACTCTTCAGGAGTTCATCCGCTCTTTGTTGGGTCTTATGTTTCCATCCCACATGGAGTCCAACAGCACCCTCCTCACCAAGCGAACCTGGTGGGATTGTCAGTTTAGTCGCCGACGTCCCGACCATGCAACAGGTTGTACTGGATTACATGTTACCAGTAGCACTCTAGAGCGACCTGACATAATTTAAAGCAATATAAATATAGCTATCTAATATATAAATATTGCTATCTAATCTTCAAGTTACACGTTATTTTCAATGGATAAAATGTCATATTTATTTACTATATGTATATATTTTTTCTGTAGTGTTGTTGTGGCTGTTGTTATTTAACCTCAGGTCAAAGCTCATCGAGATGAACTATGAACGTATCCTTCCGTCTATGATTATCCCCGGTAAACATTAGAGTCAACTTTGCAAACCTATGGCCCAAAACTGTCCAGCCGTGACCAGCGATTGGTCTAACAAGAACGCAATTCGGAATACATTAGTTAATGCATTCTTCTAAGTCGTAAGATGTCATTTTAGGAAGATTTAGTAGCTTTTCTTAGCAGATAGAACAATCAAGTCCCATCTCCATCGTTGAACATGATACCGTTAAATATGGTAATTTCTTCAAGTTGATAGTTGGAAATGGATCTAAAAAAATAGAACAAGGATTTGAATGACGATTCTCAAATTTCAGATTTATAGTTCCATAATCAAGCAACGTCCAGACATTATGGTATATGCTTGGTTCCACTATAAAGATAATATTTGTGGAGGTCATCTTTTTGTGTGAAGTACGACATACGAGGTCAATATTGAATATGTCGATAAAACAAAACTTCTTATTTCGGAAAGATAGGAAAAGTGGAGCAACACAACAAACTGATAGTATTTACTGGTGTTACAGTTTAGACCAATCGAGGCAACTTGCGGGGCGCGTGACTTTCTGATACGCCCCTGCCCTATGATGAGCTATGTCTCATGCGGCACGCTTCATAAAAAAATATTGCCCATGCCTGATTTAGAGCCTTACAGAGTGTCATTTGTCAAGTGCAGATTAAGTTGCAGATCAAACAGTGATGGAATGATCTGGTCTACCAATGGGTTGGGGGTTGGTGGCTCAATACACACACACGCAAAAACATCTATCTACTCTCTTACTCTCTTACTTGTTTCAGTCATTTGACTGCGGCCATGCTGGAGCACCGCCTTTAGTCGAGCAAATCGACCCCGGGACTTATTCTTTGTAAGCCAAGTACTTATTCTATCGGTCTCCTTTGCCGAACCGCTAAGTATCGGTTGTCAAGCAATGCTAGGGAGGCAAACACAGATACACAAACATATACACACACACTTATATATATATACATACATACGACAGGCTTCTTTCAGTTTCCGTCTACCAAATCCACTCACAAGGCATTGGTCGGCCCGGGGCTATAGCAGAAGACACTTGCCCAAGATGCCACGCAGTGGGACTGAACCCGGAACCATGTGGTTGGTTAGCAAGCTACTTACCACACAGCCACTCCTGCGCCTATATACATATACAAAGAATATAAAAAATACATAAAAAGGAATAATATATACAAACACACACGCACGCACGCACACGCACATATATATGATATGATACGATGAAATTTCAAAAATATAAATGAATACAAATATATAACATATATACATATTGTTAGATGGCCTTTTACTGCTCATGATCTCCTCCGCTCTTTCACGCAATGTGTCCAATAGTTACCCTCTTCATCAAGCAAGCTCGGTGGGGTTAGCAGTGGCGCTCAAGGCACACACACACGCACATACGGTCTCCTTGTTTAAGTTGGTGAATGCTACCATAATCCTTGCCTTCAGTTCATCTTTGGTGTTACAAGGAGTTTTGTTGGTCTCTCGCTCAACTGGTCCCCACACATAATAACCAACACGCACACACCTATATATGCACATAGACGTTTACATATAAGTATCTGTAAAGATTGCATATATATATATTATATATATATATATATATATAGGCGCAGGAGTGGCTGTGTGGTAAGTAGCTTGCTTACCAACCACATGGTTCCGGGTTCAGTCCCACTGCGTGGCACCTTGGGCAAGTGTCTTCTACTATAGCCTCGGGCCGACCAAATCCTTGTGAGTGGATTTGGTAGACAGAAACTGAAAGAAGCCCGTCGTATATATGACCATTCCATATGTATATATATGTATGTATATATGTATGTATGTATGTGTGTACCTACAACCCCCCCCCATATATATATATATATATATATATATATATATATATATATATATATATGTGTGTGTGTATGTGTGTGTGTGTGTGTGTGTGTATGTAGGAAATAAATCACAAGACAGCTGATAAGTGGTTCTATATAGTTTACAGTTTCACTATTCATCGTGGACTGTTCAACTGTGACAAAAGAATACTCAGACTAATATAAAAGGTGCTTTCCAGGCCAACCCAGGTGTCACCTAGCAGCAAGACAGGAAACGCTTGAAACATCAAAGTAATTTACTTCCTTTCTCCCCCCCCCTCTCTCCCTCTCTCTCTCTTTCTCTCTCTCTCTCTCTCTCAAACGCTTTCTCTCTCCCCCTCTCCTCTCTTCACATCTCTTTCTCTCTCAATGTCTCTCTCTCTCTCTCTCTTCGTCTAAGGCTTTCTTCTACCCCAGAGACAATATCGCACGTTTACACTCACGCACACACATGCACACACACGCATACACATCCGCAGTCTGTGTGTATGTAGATAGATAGACAGACAGACAGACAGATAGATAGATAGATACATACATACATACATACATACATACATACATACATACATACATGCATACATACATACATACATACATGCATACATGCATACATACATACATACATACATACATACATACATACATACATACATACATACATACATACATACATACATACATCGACAGACATACAGAGTGCAGTGAAATATACTGACGTCTAAATTACGCAAAAATGAAAATAACATTGACATCTTATTTTAACAAATATGTTTACCAAAATTACATAAAAATATCTTGAAATGCTAAAGAGTAAATTTATTCAATAAAGTCGACATTAGCTTCAATCATGGCATCCAAACGACTTCGGAATCTTCTGCAAATCTTCTACATGGCTTCCTTGTTTAATTTGGTGAATGCTGACATAATCCTTGCCTTCATGTTTGTTCATCTTTGGTGTTACAAGGAGTTTTGCTGGTCTCTCCCTCAGTTGCGCTCTATACATAATAATCAAAAGGTTATATATAGTCTTGGGAGTTAGGTGGCC
>NC_043002.1:92495982-92515513 GCF_006345805.1 Octopus sinensis
ATATATAAGGTTATATAAGGCCTGCTAGCTGAAGATATATAAGGACACAGAAAATGTGTCAAAGCCGACAGGAAGCGTCGATGCTTCCTAGGGCTAAATAGCGGTGGTGTGATTCCCTTTACGGGACTGTCACGTTAAGTTGACATTATACAACCGCTCTATCGTTCCACCACCGCTCATATCTCTCTGAGATATTTAGAAATTTAATATTTCTAAATAAGAATATTATATTTTCCGTAAAATATATATACGATGTATGAATTGTCTTCTTTTTTTTTCTTCAGTTTTTAACTATTTTAAAAAATTTCTTTTATTTGTTTATCTCGCTTCACTGTCATCATGCTGGGACACCGCCTTAAAGGGATTTTATTTGAACAAACCGACCCCTGGACTTCTTTCTCTTTTTTTAAAAACCTTTTACTTATTTTATCGGTACCTTTTGCTGAAACGCTATGTTACGGAAACGTAAGTACACCAACACTGGTTATCAAGCGATTGGTGGGGGACAAACACAGATACAAAGACACACACTTATAGATATATGCAAATATATAAATATATATACGACAGGCTTCTTTCAGTTTCCGTCTGCCAAATCCACCCACAAAGCTTTGGTTGACCCAAGGTAATAGTAGAAGACATTTGCCCAAGTTGCCACGCAATGGGACTGAACTCGGAACTATGTAGTTGGTAAGCAAGCTTCTTACCACACAGCCACGCCTTCGATTTTCTTTCGCACCTTTACCCTTGTCTTTCTTTAGGGAAAAATATATGGGATTTACTTTCACTTCTTTCGAATTTTACTTTCACGATTTTGTCTTTTTTTTCGCTTTTGTTTTATTTATCGCATGTTATGTTCTCTCTCTTTCTCTCTCTCTCTTTCTCTCTCTCTTTCTCTCTCGCTCTCTCTTGCTCTCTCTCTCTCTCTCTCTGTCTTTGTCTCTCTCTCTCTCTCGCTCTCTCTCTCTCTGTCTCTGTCTCTCTGTCTCTCTCTCTCTGTCTCTCTCTCTCTCTCTCTCCTCTTGATATGGTTTACGAGAGTATTCACATATTTGTATGAATCAACATCGTTAAATGGCAATATTTCCATGTATGCGTGTATGTGTCCGGTTTTGGTTACGTTTACAGCCCTCAGAAACCGATTGTTTTGCTTATGCCCCGGGACGAAGCACTTCGTCAAAACAATTTGGATGAAATAAGTACGAGCTGAAGTTCCTGGCTTTGGGTAAAAGAAATACAGGACGATCATTAATTATGATTTTATTCAACATATTCTCCTCTCAGATTCACATTGGGCATCAGTTTTTCCAAGCCATATATATATATATATATATATATATATATATATATATATATATATCTATATATATATATGTAAAGTTAATCCAAACATGAAAACACAAAGAGAAAACACAACAACGCGAGGACGTGGAACAAGTATAGTATTATGGACGCTCAGGAAAGAAGGGAAGAAGGAGGGTTTTACGTTTCGAGCGAAGCTCTTCGTCAGAAACATAGGAAAAGGAATAGAGAGAGAGAGAGGGGGAGAGAGAGAGATAGATAGATAGATAGATAGATAGATAGATAGATAGATAGATAGATAGATAGATAGATAGATAGATAGATAGATAGATAGATAGATATGTGTATGTATGTATATACATAGATTTGTATATCTCATTTCTTTGTAAATAACTTATCCATTTGACCATAAATCCAAAGGTAGACTGCTTATACATATTTATATTTTTAAACAAATTTTGTGTTGTGTGTGTGTGTTTGTGTGTGTATGTGTATGTGTGTGTGTGTGTGTGTGTGTGTGTGTGTGTGTTGTGTTTTGAGGCTGTGTGTATGCATCTATATACACACGCATAATTGATTATTGCTGTTATGGATATTTTCTCCGAAAAGATGGAAATAATTTGGATTACACTTATTAGTATAAAAATTTAAATTCAAATTTAAATTGATTCTATTTCTGTCTCTCTTGTTCACTCTCCTTCTACACAGCTAAAAAAAAAAAAAACTTTGGCAAAAAAAAAAAAAAGGCTCCGATTGAAATGTCTTCGAATAGCTTGCCTATCAGTCTTGGCTAAAATGTTTTCTCTTTTCATAACGGAATAATATGGTATCACTAAGAAATTGTTAATTTCGTTCCGATGAATTTCAAATGGATCAAAATAGCTACAAATTAGTATTGAAGATTTGTTAATTAATTACGAATTTAAGAACTCCATTAAAGAATTGTGATTAAACTCAGCTTGTATAGTATACATTATTCTATCTAAAACATTAACGAAAAAAGTATTAAGTATTGACTTCTGGTGGTAAGATTATTCTCCTTCTGGAATGGAAGGACCGGTCAAACCACAGCTAACTACGATATGAGGTGGAGGCGCAATGGCCCAGTGGTTAGGGCAGCGGACTCGCGGTCGTAGGATCGCGGTTTCGATTCCCAGACCGGGCGTTGTGAGTATTTATTGAGCGAAAACACCTAAAGCTTCACGAGGCTCCGGCAGGGATGGTGGTGTTCCCTGCTGTACTCTTTCACCACAACTTTCTCTCACTCTTACTTCCTGTTTCTGTTGTACCTGTATTTCAAAGGGCCGGCCTTGTCACTCTCTGTGTCACGCTGAATATCCCCGAGAACTACGTTAAGGGTGCACGTGTCTGTGGAGTGCTCAGCCACTTACACGTTAATTTCACGAGCAGGCTGTTCCGTTGATTGGATCAACCGGAACCCTCGTCGTCGTAACCGACGGAGTGCTTCCATCCACTACGATATGAAAAATGCAAGGTGAAAATCTGTAATCCTCCATTTTGATTAGAAGACGATTTGTTTCGAACATCTGTTGTTAGGTAAAGGAGGAAGCACGTATATTACAGACATCACTGAAAAGGCTAGAATCACAAACATCACTGAAATGACCTAGGAGACATTCGCGGCTATAAACGACTACTGCTGCTATGGTCAATTTCACAGGAAAGTTGGAAACAGTTGAGGTTGTTCTCATTTTTAACGTAAATCTAATTTCAAATCTTATAATTCTGCTTCTTCCTCCGTTACTTAGCCCGTCCGTAACGTTTCCACATGATTAGTCGAAGGGAGGAGGGGAGAGAGAGAGTGAAATGTGTAATTTCTTTTAACTAAGTTTTTTCTCCTCCATTACTTAACCCGTCTGCAACGCATCCCCATGATTAGTTAAAGGGGAAGGCGAAGACCGAAAGAAAAAGGCGAAGGGTGACAGAGAAAGCGAGAGAGTGTTGTGTATTAAGTCTATAAAATTATGCATAAAGTATATAAAGTGCATTAAGTAACCATCGTATTCCAATTTCCTACACTTTTCAATGATTAGCAGATGAGCGACTATCTTTCGATACAGACACAACATAGGTTACGCTATCATGTTTTTATGGATAAAGTTTTCAGAAACAACCCAATAAGTTTACCATTAATTCCATGAAATATTCAAGGGTCTCGTTAGTTTAAATTAATTCTACTACTCTCTCTCTCTCTCTCTCTCTCTCTCTCTCTCTCTCTTCTCTCTTTCTTTCTTTCTTTCTTTCTCGCTCTTGCTTTCATTCTCTGCCCCCCCTCTCTCTTTTTCTCACTAGCCCTCTACAAAAATAACAAACTGATAAAAAAATTTCCTATAGGAATGTTTTTGTTCAACTAGCTTCACTTACTCTTAACCGAATTATTTTCTTCTTTCAATACGAAACAAAATTACGAAGTTCTCAATTTCCACGCGATCTGATGAGATTCAAATACATCGAAATAGCTGTATATGAAACATTGAATATGGATTTAAGGAATCCATAACTGAAACAACAACAACAACAAAAAAGATTAACATATATATCTTCGTGTAATATATAATATAATATAAGACGAAATATATATGAGAGTGTGTGAATATGTGTACTGAGTGCCAGTGAGATTTAAGGACATAACGGGTAATTTAACATAAATCTAATCGAGCAAAAAAAAACCAGATTTATTTTAGTAAAAATTTGTGTTTGTGTTCTCGATAAGCTTTCTTATCACATTACCTATTTCTTTACAACCCACAAGGGGCTAAACACAGAGGGGACAAACAAGGACAGACATAGGTATTAAGTCGATTACATCGACCCCAGTGCGTAACTGGTACTTAATTTATCGACCCCGAAAGGATGAAAGGCAAAGTCGACCTCGGCGGAATTTGAACTCACAACGTAACGCAGACGAAATACCTATTTCTTTATTACCCACAAGGGGCTAAACACAGAGGGGACAAACAAGGACAGACATAGGTATTAAGTCGATTACATCGACCCCAGTGCGTAACTGGTACTTAATTTATCGACCCCGAAAGGATGAAAGGCAAAGTCGACCTCGGCGGAATTTGAACTCACAACGTAACGCAGACGAAATACCGCTAAGCATTTCGCCCGGCGTGCTAACGCTTCTGCCAGCTCGCCGCCTTTATCACATTCTTATCACATTACCATGTGATTCCATCTTCTGTTTTGACGACGGCTTCAATGCGGGGCAAGAGTCATTGATATGCCAGCATTAAATGGTGCTCATTCATTTTCATTGTCCAGGTGGACAATGGCGGCCTTCAGTGAAGCTCTGGTAATGTGAGGATGTTGATTAGTTTCCCTTTCAACAACGCTCCAAACGCGTAGACCGTGTGATTTTAATCTAACGAGTTTGGCATCTATAAGTTTAGTGCCTTCCACTACATATACTTCATGAATCCAGAGCTTAATATCTCTAGCACCTGAACGTACCAAACAGCATTAATTCTAAAACCCTGTGAAGAGATCTAAGATGGCATAATATCACCTTCGTTACTCATCCCTCCTAAAACCCTCACAATAGCTAGAAACTTACTGTGTATCATCCTTTGATCATCAGAAGGATCTACATACTTAACCATCTGCCATTTCTCATGTTAGACATTTGGTTTTAGTCAAAGTTTTACTTATCAGAAAAGAACCAAAACATACCAAGTGGTGAGGAATTTTAACTTTGTTATGTAACTGGTTGGTACAGATCAACCGGTTTTTCTGTATGTTCGCAAGCATGAATATGGTATCGTCTTCAGTACATACGACTTACATCGAATTCATGCACCACAGTTCTGATGGCTCACTCTGGCACAACATTCTTTTGCAATGACTGTCATTGATTTCTCGGTATCATCATCGATTATGTATTGAACCCGTTTGGATAAATTAAGAAGTTTTTATAGTGTCTGAATGTTTAGAATATTTTGCTTTTTATATATACACAGTTCAAATATTCCAGCTCGAGGCTTTCAGTTCCATCCGAACTATGTGTACAAAAGATCTTGCAGCATTTAGAAAGTCGGTGAATTCCAAGATCACTGCGTTCTGCACGCATGGCAACTGTGACTGCATATCTTTGCATTTCTTGTGTTAGCATATTATCCTCCAAGGAGGAACCGAAAGCAATAAAAACCCTTTTATTGGATTGAAGGAAATAATATACTGATAATTAGGTGTCCTTAAATGCCTTTTGCAGCCTGCACTAAATAATGTCAACAGACAAATAACTAAATGAATACTTGCTTATAAATAAATGAATAACAAACATCGACGCATTGAGTGGGTGACATAATTTTTTAAAATTTGGTAAATTTCGGACGCAGGAGAATATCTATGAAAGCAGCTTTTGAAAATTGTGTAAAAGTACCCTTATTGATGGCAAAATGTGTGAGTTTGATTCTTTGTAGCAGCTGCTGGTTATTATTTTCTGTCTATAGGGGTACATTTACCCGATTTTTCAAGCTGCTTTCACAGCTACTCTCCTGCAAACAAGATTTCTTGATTTCTATAAATAACTACATAAGATAAATTCCTAATGGAGATTCATGAATACATTTTATAAACTTTAGAGTTACTGATATGCTGATAGAATTCCGTTCCCAATGATCAATCATACAGACAGCCATTTAACAGACAATTTCAGAAAACAATACGTTCTCGTAGCAACCCATGGTTTCAGCCAACACTGCCAGCTACAAATCTTGCAAGATATCTTTCTCTTCACAACCTACTTTTGCTTTATTGTTTAATAAAATTTATGTGTTAGGAAGTCAGAAGAGGTGTGAACTGGTGGGCAGTAATGAAAATGAAATACTTAATCCCTTCGTTTTTATTTCTTTCTTAGAGCAAACCAATTTTAACCGTATTTTAACAGTTTAATAATCACAAATAGCTAAGATTGGTTTTAAATTTTTAAATTTTTAAATTTTGGCACAAGTTTGGGAGGAAGAGCTAAGTCGATTAAATTGGCTCAAGTATTCAACTAGTACTAATTTCATCGACCCCGAAAGAGTAAAAGGCAAAGTCAACCCTTCTGGCGGAATTTTAACTCAGAGCGTAAAGACGGACCAAAAGCCACCAAACATTGAACCCGGCTCTGTAACGATCTTGCCCGCTCGCCCCCTTCACAAATTGACAATCATCACTAAATTCATCCGATCCCACTGTGAAGTCTTTTTTCTTTTACTTTCTTTTTCTTTTCTTTTTAATTCGTCAGCACCTACCAGAGGGAGAAAGGTATTCTCAAACTGGATCCGACTTGATCCGAACTTTTACAACTAAGCGGACTCTACCAAAAGCACCCAGGATACCAGGTGATGGCGTTATTTAAACCGGGTGACATATTAAGTTTACCATGACCTTGGATTTAAACTTGAAACGCAAAGAGCTGGAGCAAATACCACAAGGCGTTTATCCCAGTTTTTACTCTTCTGCCAACCCATCGACCTGTATTAGTTTAAAGTTGTATTTTCTTTTAAAGACTCGAAAAAGATGAAAGACAAAGTTGATGTTGGTAGGATTTGAACTCAGAACGCAGGAGCTTCGATACACATACACACATATATTTACACATACACACACACAAATGCCGTATTTATCCAGCGCTCTAATGACTCTCCCTAGCCATAACCTACTTTTACTTTATTATTTATTGAGCATAGCAATAATATGTGTTAATCAGTGAAAAACCTGATCAACTTATCAATAATTCAAGCATCGACACCGCAAACATCACTGCATTGTGGAAGACAGCACATAACTATTGTCAAGTTGTGGAAGAGACAATATACCACCGCTGGTACTAAACAATGATAGACAATGCATAAACTGTTGTTAGTGTTACCGGACTGTGGGAAAAAGTGCTCGAAAAGTGACAATATATCGGTACATGTATCAGGGATACAGTAAGATTCACGACGAATTTGGCGCTCGCAGTCTTGATAGATGATCCCATTTGTACGATATATAGCGCCCTATACAGGGATCCCTAGTCACAGGGCCGAAGACCAGTACCAAAGAATAAATTTTTGAATTTTATATCCATTTTATTGACGATCGCAGCCTTCAGAGTGTTTTCACATCATATGTGCATTATGTATGTAATACAAATGTATTATATTTGTAATATATGTATTTACATATATATGTAAGTATGTATGCACGTATGTATGTATGTATGTATGTATGTATGTATGTATGTATGTATGTTTGTATGTATGTATGTATGTATGTATGTATGTATGTATGCATGTATGCATGTATGCATGTATGTATGTATGTATGTATGTTTGTATGTATGTATGTATGTATGTATGTATGCATGTATGCATGTATGTATGTATGTATGTTTGTATGTATGTATGTATGTATGTTTGTATGTATGTATGTATGTATGTATGTATTTACATATGTATGTAAGTATGTATGCACGTATGTATGTATGTATGTATGTATGTATGTATGTATGCATGTATGCATGTATGCATGTATGTATGTATGTATGTTTGTATGTATGTATGTATGTATGTATGTATGCATGTATGCATGTATGTATGTATGTATGTATGTATGTATGTATGTATGTATGTATGTATGTATATGTATGCATGCATGTGTGTACGTCTGTATGTATGTCACTTAGTCACGCATACAGTGGACGACTCAGCCGTTCATGCTCCCTGGATGATGAAATATCTTTCAGGCTGCAGAGAGCAACTGATTCCTTCCGGTTTCTTCAGTCTCGTGTCTTGTCTCAGTATGGTATCACAAAACAAGCAAAAAATCGCTGTGTACCGTGCATGTGTACTGACATCGCTCCTTTACTCATATAAAACATGGACCCTTTACGAAGGTCATGTAAAGGTCTTTGAACGCTTTAATCAGAGATGTCTCAGACACATTCTGAATGTTGGCTGGACATTAAAAACTCCAGACACACAGGTCCTGAGGACAGCTGATATCTTGAGTATTGAGGCGATGGTGCACAAGCACCGGTTACGGTGGACTGGACACTGTTATACGGGGAACTTGTTAATAGAAAGAGACCCCGGCAGAAACCAAGGCTGCGATTTAAGGACTGTGTCAAGTCCTCGTTATAGGCCTGTGATATTTGCAGGAGACTGACAAGGAGAGCAATGCATGTTACCACCACAGATGAGGGAAGCAGGTTAAGGAAGGGGTCAGCACCTTTGAGAGAGCATGTATTCTGCATGAAGAACTTAAGGGTGCTGCTCGAAAGTGCACTGCTGGTGTAGTGAAAGGAGAACGCTTGGTTTGCAATGTTTGCAGTCGAGTATGTTTGTCAAGAGCAGGGCTCATTAGCCGCAAATGCAAAATAATAGTTAGTCCAAGAGCGCTCACTGTTCCTGAAGGTCTTACTCAGTCACGAATAGACGGTCTTACTCAGTCACGAATAGACGGCCATTCTGTATGTATGTATGTATGTATGTATGTATGTATGTATGCATGCATGCATGCATGCATGTATGTATGCATGTATGTATGTATGTATGTATGTATGTATGTATGTATGTATGTATGCATGTATGTATGTATATATGCATGTATGTATGGTCTTACTCAGTCACGAATAGACGGCCATTCTGTATGTATGTATGTATGTATGTATGCATGCATGCATGTATGTATGTATGTATCTATGCATGTATGTATGTATGTATGTATGTATGCATGTATGTATGTATGTATGTATATATGCATGTATGTATGTATGTATGTATGTATGTATGTATGTATGTATGTATGCATGCATGTGTGTATGTATTATAGATGTAATCTGAAGGCGCATGGTTCAGCAGTTAGAGCGTCGGTTACACAATCATGAGATAGCGAATTCGATTCCCGGATCGGGCTGAGTTGTGTTCTTGAGCAAGATACTTTATTTCACGTTGCTCCAGAGTTCACTCGGCTGTAGAAATTAAATTCGACGTCGCTGGTGCCAAGCTCTATCGGCGTTTGCCTTTCCTTTTGACAACGTCGGTAGCGTGGGGGAAGGAAAGCTGGTATGCATGGGCGACTGCTGGTCTTCCATAAACAACCTTGCCCGGACTCGTGCCTCAGAGAGGAACTTTCTAGGTGCAATCCTATGGTCATTCATGACCGAAGGAGGTCTTTACCCTTTACCCTAGACGTAATATTTAAATTATATATTAAGCATTTCATTGAATTATGTTGTGGCTGTGTGGTAAGTAGCTTGTCTACCAACCACATGGTTTCGGGTTCAGTCCCACTGCGTGGCACCTTGGGCAAGTGTCTTCTACTATAGCCTCAGGCCGACCAAAGCCTTGTGAGTGGATTTGGTAGACGGAAACTGAAAAAAGCCCGTCGTATATATGTATATGTATATATATGCGTGTGTGTGTTTGTGTGTCTGTGTTTGTCCCTTAGCATTGCTTGACAACCGATGCTGGTGTGTTTATGTCCCCGTTACTTAGCGGTTCGGCAAAAGAGACCGATAGAATAAGTACTTGGTTTACAAAAGAATAAGTCCCGGGGTCGACTTGCTCGATTAAAGGCGGTGCTCCAGCATGGCCGCAGTCAAATGACTGAAACAAGTAAAAGAGTAAAAGAGTAAAAGAGCGTGTTCCCTTGGTCTGTGGGAAAACTTATCTCACGTGAAATCGGCTCGTGGTACAAAAAGAATGATGGTGGCTGCGGCTATATAGTAAGAAGTTTGTCCCGCTTTCACTTCACATTATAGACAACTTCCGGTATTTAAAATACCCTACATATTGAAAGAAGAAAAAAAAATGAGATAGCTGCATAATAAACCGGAAGTATTGTTATACTTCGGTTATGCAGTGATTGGGGGGGGGTTAACGTGGTGTGTTTAAATATCCGAATCAATGTCAAGACTCACTGAAATGTTGTTTATCATCTCTAATCGATCGCTCTTCTACTCCAGATATGTTTCAGTCCAATATATTCCTTGTTTGACCGGATCAAAACCGCCAACTGCGCTTATGATGACCTCAGTTAATTGTTTGATAAAACAGAATTAGACAAAAGCCTTTTTAACAACTTCAGTCCGACAAATAAAATAGGAACAGCAGGATTCCATTCGTAAGAAGCTCAGTAACAGGGATATAATGTGTGTTTGTGTGTGTTTGTACGTGTGTGTGTGTGTGTGCGTGTATCTGTTTGCCTGTGTGCGTCTATGTGTATATGTATGTGTTATATATATAATATATATAATATATATATATATATAGAGAGAGAGAGAGAGAGAGAGAGAGATACATACATACATATATATAATATATTATATATATATATATATATATACATACATATATATATATATATATTATATATATATATATTATATATATATATATATATATTATATTATATATATATGGACGCATGTATACACACACAACACACACACACACGTACACACGCTTGCCTCATATAACGATGTTCTAAGATGTGACTTTCTTTATTACTCCGTAGGACACCAGAAACAGAAATTAAAAATCAATGACGCCTCGTAAAATGTTGTAACTGCGTTCAGCCTGGCATCATACTGAATGTTAACACGGATTTGCTTAAGTACTTTGTACTAGCCAAGACACTCATGCGTGTGTGTATATATCTATATATATATATATAATAATATATATATATATATATTACACGCAATGTATGTATATGCATGTGTGTATGTAGGCATGTACATGTGTACACATAGTGTGTGTGAGTGTATGTTTTTACGTGTACGGCTTTTTAAGTATCGTGTCTTAAAATATGTATAACAGTTGTATATAAATAAATGTTTGTAATAATGTGTACGTATGTTTGTATGTATGCATGTGTGTGTCTGTGCGTATATCTCTGTATTTATGTGCGTAAGCACATGGATGCGTTTGTAGGTGTGTGTGTGAGAGAGAGAGAGAGAGAGAGAGAGAGAGAGAGAGAGAGAGAGAGAGAGAGAAAAAGAGTGAGGAATGCTGCCATAATAGAGTGTGTTTAAGAATGTTTATGTCAATCGTTGTTGAGCTAATCAAGTTACCTCTCCGTGGACAAATATTAACGTCACGGCACACGTGAGTAGCATTAGCCAATTGTTTCTTACAAAGCTCTCATTGCTTCTACTCTGTGTGTTTATGAATCAGATTGTGTTGTGGTAAATGTGTAAACAAGTGCCTTAGCAACCGTAAACTAAGCAGCAAAAGAAAGAACAGCTTGTTCGAACGTGAAAACACAGTCAGCTAGCAACGTGTTGGAGATATTTCTGCAAATATGGATTTTCTGTGCGCTCGTTCACCTTTATAGGCAGAATGTTTGCAGTTAAACGTATGGGACTACGTCATACATTGTACGCACACACCACACACACACACACACACACACACACACAACACACACAGACGCACACATACACGCATATACATACACAAACACAAATACATATACATATGCATGTGTATATACATACACACACATATATATATAAATAAATGTACATATGCATAAATGCATACATGTATGCATATATATATGTATAAAAGTACATATATGTATGTATGCGTGCATATATATGTGTGTGTATATATATATATATATGGACGCATGTATACACACACACACGTACACACGCTTGCCTCATATAACGATATATATATATATACACACACATGTTATATATATGTAGATATATATGTATTTATTAAGTATATAATATATGTATACACATTATATATACGTAGATATATAAATATGTATTTATCATGTATACAATATATATATACACACTGCGCATGTATGTTTTGCCTATGTATCATAATGTTATAGTATATACATACATACATACATACATACATATATGTATGTATGTACACATGCATATATACATACATGCATATATCTTTATACTTATATAAAGTAGAATTTTCATAACTGGGCAGTTGTGTATGTATGTATGTATGTATGTATGAATGTATGTGTGTCTGTGCATGTGTGTGTGTTTGCACGCGCTTACATGTGTGTATGCGTGCGCGTGTGTGTACTATACAACTTTCTAGAAAAGCATGCGTTTGCAGTGTCTAAGCTCGGTAAAGAGGAGAAAAATCAAGCAAAAAAAAATTAAAGAAAGAAAGAAAATTAAGGCTGAAGCAAAAATAAAACAACAAAAATATTGCTTGATAATAAAAAAAAAAAAAACAACCATATAAGCAAACAACAATAACACAGACAACAAGCTAGTCACGTGTGCAAAAGCTGAGCCTCGATGTGGTTTTTTTGTTGTTGTTTGTCTTTAGAAGTCTGAAGACTATAATAGAGAAACACGAGCGATACTGAAAAGTAAAGAGGAGAGGAAAGAGGAAAAAATATGGAACAGCAACAATAGATATGGCATTGGTACGGAGGACAATTACAATAGATCACGTGAAAGTGTGTTTAGTATGTCTGTATATATGCTGTGTGTGTGAGTGTGTGTGTGTGTACGTACACATATGCATATAGACATACCTATGTATATACATGCGTCTATATTCATATGTATATATATATATATATGTGTGTGTGTGTATACATGTATATATATATATGTGTATATACATGTATATATATATATATATATATATATGATATACATGTATATATATATAATGTGTATATACATGTATATATATATGTGTATATACATGTATATATATAATATATATATTATATAGATATTATATATGATATATATGTACGTATATATATATATTAAGATACATAGATAGATAGAGAGAGGATAGATAGATAGATAGATAGATAGAGATAGATAGATAGCTAAAAGACAGACAGACAAATTGATACATACATACATACATACATACATACATACATACATACATACATACATACATACATACATACATACATACATACATACGTACGTACGTACGTACATACATATAGTCTTTACTCACTTTTACTCTTTTACTTGTTCTCAGTCATTTGACTGTGACCATGCTGGAGCACCGTCTTTAGTCGAGCAAATCGACCCCAGGACTCATTCTTTGTAAGCTTAGTACTTATTCTATCGGTTTCTTTTGCTGAACCGCTAAGTTACGGGGACGTAAACCCACCAGCATCGGTTATCAAGCAATGATGGGGGGACAAACACAGACACATAAATACACACACACACACTCACACACACATATATATATATATACACATATATACGACGGGCTTCTTTCAGTTTCCGTCCACCAAATCCACTCACAAGTCTTTGGTCGGCCCGATCTATAGTAGAAGATACTTGCCCAAGTTGCCACGCAGTGGGACTGAACCTGGAACCATGTGGTTGGTATACACACGTATATGTATGTAGATAGATAGATAGATAGATAGATAGATAGATAGATAGATAGATAGATAGATAGATAGATAGATAGATAGATAGATAGATAGATAGATAGATAGATGTAGTTTATGTACAGTAGCAATACCAGGAGATACAACACCAACAGGAGACCTCTACGTAGTTACTGTAACTGCTAGGAAAAACAGACAGATCTCCCTCGTAGATACACTGTCAGAAAAAGAAAAGAAGATACGGTCACGTTTAGAATGTTATTCTGAATATGAGTTTGTTTAGTCAAAGCAGACGTGTGGTTAAACAGCTTCAACTACGAGTCGACAAGGAAGGCTTTTATATGGTCACTAAGATTGCCAGAGACAGCAGCCAGTTCCCTCTCAAATCAAACTTTATTCCTCAAAGAAGGAAGAATACATTGGATAATGCTGTGCTAGATGTGTTAAGTTTGAAAAAAGATGTCAGTGTCTCAGTAATAATGCATCTTTTCTTAGGTCTATGCAATGAGGATAAGGCTGTGGTTAAACTAGCCAGGCTCATGAGCCCGGTTTTCCGGTTTCTGTGGCGTATGTGTTCCCCCCCAGCTGAGAGAAAGTTGTGGCGAAAGAGTACAACAGGGATCGCCACCACCCCCTGCCGGAGATCGTGGAGCTTTTAGATGTTTTCGCTCAATAAACACACACAACGCCCGGTCTGGGAATCGAAACCACGATCCTCCGACCACGAGTCCGCTGCCCTAACCACTGAGCCATTGCGCCTCCACTAAACTACTATTACTGTTGATATTATTGATTACATCGAGATCAGTACTTATTTTATCGATCTTGAAAGCATGGAAGGCAAAGTCGATCTCAAACTCATAACGTGTAGCCGGAAGAAATGCAGCTAAGCATTTTGTCCGACCTGCTAACGATTCTACCATCTCACTAACTTTAATCCTAATAATATGACGTCTAACATCAATGAAGATTAGCAAAACTTCATGTACAGATGGAATATTTTGCGAGCGTGTTAAGTACGGGGGGTAGATCATAGAGACAGCGCTAAATAATCTACGTAACACGATCTATCGTGTTGAGAAAATACCGGAAGAGTGAAAAAAAAAGCGGCCATTTTGAAACTATAATGGGATCTTAGTGATTTTTCAAACCAATTGCAACGGCCAGTAAGTTGCTTTTAACATTATGAGAGAGAAAGAGAGACAATTGATGTAATTTTAATAAGCCAGCAACCTGCATTCGTAGAAAGCGATCATACACAGGACGTTGCGACGCATAACTGAAGATAGCATTGAATACAAATCAACTTTGTTAACGTCCAGAAGTTTTAAACAGTTGGAACCGGAATGTGATGAGAAAAATCGTCTGAAAGTACAGAAAAACCAAAAATGATAGCAAGTATAGTGGAAGTATTATTACATAGAGATTGTAATTGCTTTGGATATGTTCATTAGAGATTGGCAGAGTATTTGGATCTTTTCGGTTTGAACGGCAGTTTTTTCTAGCTGTGTCATATGAAATTGTCAGCCATAATTATGACCCTAGTATCGATCTATTGCATTTCAATCTATTTTAGGGTTAGGGTTAGAGTTAGGGTTAGGGTAAGGGGTGGGGGGAAGGGTATATTTTTTTCTTCACAAATGTAAATAAACCCAATCTGTTTCTTAAACGAGAGACATATTCATACGGCACAGAATGTTTTTACCTCAATAGACGTCACTGATTGGTTGAAATTGCAGAAATTGAAGAAAAAAAAACAACAAATATCTTACAAACCATAGAATTTTCTCAATAAAGCCAAGAGAAAAAGATGTTTTATAAAGACATTCTACCAGTATACGAAGTTTAAATTTTTTTAGTTACCTAGAAATTAAGTTAAAAACTGCCGTTCAAATCGAAAAGATCCGAGTATTTCACTATTGAAACTGATGTAAATGAATATCGTCAGGAAGTACAGAATATCTGAAATGCGAGTAAACATAATAAAAGGAGTACATAAAAGTACTAATTATTGTGGATATGTTTTTGATGGAGTGATAGGCTATTTTGCTGTTGAAACTGGTGTTAGGGGACGCCTTATCCAGTCTTTCAATTCTTCTACAGTTATAAATGTTGGACTGAAGCAATATAATGCAGAAAGACTCGCAAACGTATGGGACAATGATAAAATACAACATATTTTGGATTTTAACCGATGATGTTCGAGATATCGTTCTTTCCATTTTGTTTCTTCAACGAAGACTAATGCCGTAGCACCGAAGTACTGATACTTATTTAGCACACTTCATTGGGCACTTTTGTGAAGTATACATTGATTAAGACGAGTTAAGGTATATTATGTGCATGTATATCTTTATACAAATTAACGTATATTCTATGTGTGTGTATGATAGATCGTTAGCCACTACACACATTTTCTCTCCTTGTTTTCTCTGTGTCCCTTTCTGTAGAAGAGCGTAGGCTCGAAACGTAAAAGACTTTTTTAATTCCTGAGCGTTATACTAATACATCTTTTCGGGGTCGATTAAATAAGTACCAGTTACGCACTGAGGTCGAGATATATACACATACATACATACAAACATACATACATACATACATACATACATACATACATACATACATACATACATACATACATACATACATACATACATACGTACATACATACATACATACACATACATAAGTAAGGATATTATTATTAAATAATAATAATATAAGTGGCTAGCAAGCATAAAAAACACAAAGGTAAATTTATAAATTTATAATCAAGGGTGCAAGATAATACCAGCGTTGCTAGAAATAAGAGTCGAAAAATACTGATATTGTCTTGTACCCTTGATTATATATGTATATATATATATATATAGTGGAAATTTATAGAAAAATAAATGACGAAGACAGGTGTATGAACAATAAGCAGGTGCATTAGTTTGACGCTCGAGAAAACGAAAAAGTATTTTATGTTTCGAGCCTATGCTCTTCAACAGAAAGGAATAAGAGAAAATAAACAGAGAGAATTAAAGAAAAACGTGTAGATTTAGCGGTCAAGCATGGTGAATGTATATATATAAAGTGGATATTATATGTGTATATATATATATATATATGTATATATATTATATGTGTATATATACATACATACATATATACATATACATATACACACATATCTACGTACATACATACATACATACATACATACATACAAACGTATATACATACATACATGCATACATACATACATACATACATACATACATACATACATACATACATACATACATACATACATAGCTCCCTGTCTCTGTCGATGTTGAGTTGAATGCATACACACTGTTATCATAGAATCAGAAAGAAACTGTCATTTCTATTAAAATAGTGTGAAAAATATTTTGTGCTCAGATCTTTATTTTTAAACATGAATAAATAACACATTCACAATCCTAAAATGTTATCTAGACTTCACTAAATGTTACTAAATGTTAGTAAATGTCACTAAATCAAAATAGACAACTTCAAATTTAGACACTAACGTATAGATGCATCCATACATGTTTACATACATGCACACACATATTTATACATACGTTCACACATACACACGCATATATATATATATACATATATATATATATATGTGTGTGTGTGTGTGTGTGTGTGTGTGTGTGTGTGAAGAGAGAGGTAGAGAGGGAGTCATCTACATATACACAGACATTCGTCTAGACACACATTCAAGCACACATGGACAACTTAATCTACAAACAGCGACACGCACGGCTGCACACCTACACACACAAATACTCACACACACACACACACACACACACACACACATACACAAACAAACACACAAATATGAATACGCACACAAACGCACACACACACTCAATAAACATAGCTAACACACAAACACTCAGATATTCTAATTACACACTCCCAGGCACTCACCCACATACATAGACACGCATAGTTACACATCCACATACACACGCACACACATACACATTCAATCATTCATCTATACACACTCTCATACACAAACACATTCATCTTCAAACGCACCCCCACAGAAACTCTCACATACACACACAAACAAACACCTCTTTTTGATTTATGATTTAATCAGAGGATGATCATAACTATTTTCATGGTACCTAAAGACTGGTTGAGAAAGGGATACGAAGTTAATATTCTTTTCTACTCTAGGCACAAGGCCAGAAAATTTGTGGGAGGGGACAAAACGATTAGATCGACTCCAGTACGCAACTGGTCCTTAATTTATCGACCCCGAAAGGATGAAAAGCAAAGTCGACCATAGAGGAATTTGAACTCAGAACATGAAGACAGACGAAATACCAATTTCTTTACTAACCACAAGGGGCTAAACACAGAGAGGACAAACAAGGACAGACAAACGGATTAAGTCGATTATATCGACCCCAGTGTGTAACTGGTACTTATTTAATCGACCCCGAAAGGATGAAAGGCAAAGTCGACCTCGGCGGAATTTGAACTCAGAACGTAGCGGCAGACGAAATACCTATTTTTTTTTACTAACCACAGGGGGCTAAACACAAAGAGGACAAGCAAGGACAAACAAACGGATTAAGTCGATTATATCGACCCCGGTGCGTAACTGGTACTTATTTAAACGACCCCGAAAAGATGAAAGGCAAAGTCGACCTCGGCGGAATTTCCACTTATTTCTTATTTTTAAATGGAGCTGTCGGGTTTTTTAGACAGCAGAACGCGGTGTTTCTCAGTGTCTTGCTAGCTTGGTTAAAGCTTATTATATTTCGTTTTTGAATTTGGTTTGCAAGATTCTTTATACACTTAAAAATAAGAAGTAAGTGGAAATTCTACCGGTGAGTGTGTTATATTTATAAATCGCAAAAAGAAAATGACTCTCCCCAGACACAACAGAATATGCTTATATATAAAGAATCTTGCAAACCAATCCCAAAACGAAATATATATAGATATATATATATATATATATATATATATCACTTTGATCACTTGACCGACCAGTCCGTCAGGCGTCCATTTGACACCGCTGGTCACAGCACGCTGTCCACTCCTCTCTGGATCGCGCCTTTCTCGTCCACGTGATCCCAATCGTCCTCCTGAAATCGTAACTCCACCGTTATGGAGGTCTTCCGGGTGCTCTTTTCCGCTCACGCGGAAGGGAAAACGTGTCCGAGTCTACAATAGGCAAGCTGCAGGAAGCCATCATGCAGGAAGACTGGTGCCAAGGAGACGACATAGACGATGACTACAACTCACTAATAGGGAAACTGAAGGAGTGTTTAAGGAAGGCTAAGGGTGTATGCCCAAGAGAAAAGAAGGGAAGAATCTCGGAAGAAACTAAGAAGTTACTCGAGAAGAGGAAAAATATGAAGAGGACTATTGAAGATATATATATATATATTCTTCGAGGAGTGTTGTTTAATTTTCTTTGGTATGTGTTCAGCCTTGAGGTGCGGACATACGCGCAGGTCGTTGTAGGATCGGCTGCTTGCGGCTAGCCAGCGCGGACGCGCAGATGCGCAAGTGCGCGCCCCGGGACCGCTGTTCGCTTCTTGTACCGTTAATCTCCTTGTCCTGTCTTTTACTGTTTTTATTTGTATTGTTTTTACTGTCTTGGTTTGTTTTTACTGTCCTGTTCTTGTTACCAGTTTTACCCCTCCGCAAAAAATCCCAAATTTTATTTAATTTGCTTTGCGGGAAGGACTGTTTCAACGAAGTCGTGCCTTGCCGTTACCTTCGAAACACGGAGTAGACGAAGCAGGGGCAGCTGAAGAAGGGGAATATTCCTTGTGTTGTTTGTCTTGTACTCTGTTTTTTCGTT
>NC_043002.1:92515613-92523113 GCF_006345805.1 Octopus sinensis
GAGAGAGAGAAGAGAGAGAGGAAAAGATGAAAAGATGTATATCTTTATTATCATGGCTCTAATATACTCTTAAATCCTGTAAAACAAATCTTTCTGTATATAGCCACCTCGTGTGTTTACCCACTAAATATATATATGTGTGTGTGTGTGTGTGTGTATGTGTATGTGTGTGTGTGGGGGGGTGTATACATATATATATATATATATATATAGGCGCAGGAGTGGCTGTGTGGTAAGTAGCTTGCTAACCAACCACATGGTTCCGGGTTCAGTCCCACTGCGTGGCATCTTGGGCAAGTGTCTTCTGCTATAGCCCCAGGCCGACCAATGCCTTGTGAGTGGATTTGGTAGACGGAAACTGAAAGAAGCCTGTCGTATATATGTATATATATATATGTGTGTGTTTGTGTGTCTGTGTTTGTCCCCCTAGCATTGCTTGACAACCGATGCTGGTGTGTTTACGTCCCCGTAACTTAGCGGTTCGGCAAAAAGAGACCGATAGAATAAGTACTAGGCTTACAAAGAATAAGTCCCGGGGTCGATTTGATCGACTAAAGGCGGTGCTCCAGCATGACCGCAGTCAAATGACTGAAACAAGTAAAAGAGTAAAAGAGAATATACTCATACACACACACACACATAAATATATATAGCTAATTCTGTCTCACAACACCACGCAAAACAGTTATAGTAAACACCATTTAACTCTAGTCAATATATCGAGAATGCCTCACACATCCCAACTGATCACTACTGCCAGCATCAGACTCAGTAACACTCACACCATCATCACTACAATAAGTCAAAACTACCTCAAATCACACCCATCCTGACGTCTTAAAACAAAAAAAAGGTGGTGTAGTTCTAGATGCACTGAGTTTAAATTTGAATAGTCTTGGATGAAAATTGCTATCTTTATCGTTCTGCTGGATCAGAATTGAGCTGGAGTTCATACAGATCTGCGTGAAATTGACCAAGAAGGCTGAAAGTGTAAAGATTAAAAATTCTGAATTCTTTTCACATGGCTAATAATTGTATACACTTCACTCAATGTGAAGTCTTGGATTTTGCATCATGTAAAACAGCCACCAACTATATTTCTTATTATTGTTAGTTGTAGTGATAGTATTGGAGGCACAATGGCCCAGTGGTTAGGGTAGCGGACTCGCGGTCGTAGGATCGCGGTTTCGATTCCCAGACCGGTCATTGTGAGTGTTTATTGGGCGAAAACACCTAAAAGCTCCACGAGGCTCCGGCAGGGATGGTGGTGATCCCTGCTGTATTCTTTCACCACAACCTTCTCTCACTCTTACTTCCTGTTTCTGTTGTACCTGTATTTCAAAGGGCCGGCCTTGTCACTCTCTGTGTCACGCTGAATATCCCCGAGAACTGCGTTAAGGGTACACGTGTCTGCGGAGTGCTCAGCCACTTACACGTTAATTTCACGAGCAGGCTGTTCCGTTGATCGGATCAACCGGAACCCTCGTCGTCGTAACCGACGGAGTGCTTCCACAGTGATAGTATTATTTAAAAGAAGACAAGGCGGTGAGTTGGCAGAAACGTTAGCACGCCTTGCGAAATGCTTAGCAGTAGTTCGTCTGCCACTACGTTCTGAGTTCAAATTCCGCCGAGGTCGACTATGCCTTTCATCCTTTCGGGGTCGATTATATAAGTACCAGTTACGCACTGGGGTTGATATAATCGACTTAATCTGTTTGCCTGTCCTTGTTTGTCCTCTCTGTGTTTAGTCCCTCGTGGGTAGTAAAGAGATAGGTATATCGTCCGTTTTCACGTTCTAAGTTGCATTTCGTCCTTTCTGGGTCGATAAAATAAACTACCAGTTGAGCACTGGGATCATTGTAATCGAAATTATTGCCCTTTTCTTTGTTTCAGTCATTTGACTGCGTCCATGCTGCAACAATGCCTTTTGTCGAACCGAAGACTTATTCTTTGTAAGCATAGTACTTATTCTATCGGTCTCTTTGGCAGAACCACTAAGTTACGGGGACGTAAACACACCAACATCGGTTGTCAAGCAATGGTGGGTGAACAAACACAGACACACAAACATATATATATATATATATATATATATATATATATATATATGATGGACTTCTTTCAGTTTCCGTCTACCAAATCCACTCTCAAGGCTTTGGTCGGCCCGAGGCTATAGTAGAAGACACTTGTCCAAAGTGCTACGCAGAGGGTCTGATGCAGGGACCATGTGGTTTGTAAGCAAGCTACTTACCATACAATGCTGTGTATCAAAATTTGAAATCGTTATTTAACAGAAGGTAAAGATATTTAAACTAATTTTGTCTATGTGTTCATACTGTATAATAAAGTGTCTTGCTCAAGGACACAACTCGGTGTCGGGAATCGAACTCGCGAGCTTAAGATCGTGAGTGAATACCCCAAACCACTAAGCTACATGCATTCACTAGAACAAACTATGCACAGATAGTAACCATGAGAGAAACTCCCATACTGGCCTTTTAGTGCTTTTCGTTTATACCACCACCTCCAGTGTCAAGACCACCAGATCCCGTGATTTCGACCTTCCTTAGTTTCATCATTGATGGATGCTCGACTGCTATAGATAGCAGCAATTCATCCGTGCCAGCGATTAACAATGCCAGAACATGCGCTGGTGTTGCAATTAGCTAGTGAACTGATTAAAAAAATATTAATTAGCGACAGATTCGGTATTGATATCGAAAGGTGATATTCATACCCACTTTACCGTGGATTTTCCTTTGGAACAAACCATACTGCGGCAGTAACCATAAAAGAAACTCTTACATTGGCTTTCAGTGCAAAATCCCCACTTCCTCCAGCTCTGAAACGTCTAGATTACGTGATTTCGACCTTCTTTGGTTTTGTCAATGGTGGTCGGCTGACCGCTAGAGATATGTATGTGCAGGTGTTTTACATATACGCTCTATATCTACGGGATGATGCCAAGGAAAATGTCCCTTTAAGATGCATTTGATATTGCCTTCCATTTCAAATACTTCTAGCTTCCACTTAAAGATCTTGCTTATAGGTTCCTAAAATATGATGGTATATACAGAAAGCAGAAATGATTATCTGAAAGAGATTTGTCTGCTATTTCTAGCATATTTAGCTACCATTGATGGCCTCTCTCCATTGACAGTCTTTTAAAGAGAATAATTGTGAGAGGGAAGGTTAGTATTGGTAGGATATTAATGTGTTTCCAAGATATTGTGGAATGTACAGATTAAACAAACACTTTCAATAATAGTGTCATCATCATCATCATCATCTTCATCATCTTCATCATCATCTTCTTCATCATTATCATCATCACCACCATTACTAGCAATATCACCACAGTCACTTCCACCAACGCTGCGGCCAGCACCATTACCGACTGCAACACCACCATCATCATCATCACCACCAATCCTAACACCAGCTTCACCACTTCCATCACCTCCATCCACATCGTCATTATCAATTTTTGCCCTTCTTCTTCCTTCTCCTCCTCTTTCAGCTAATACTCCGCCTACCAACTCTCCTTCTATACTCCTATATAACATATACATACACACACACATACATACATACATACATACATACATACATACATACATACATACATACATACATGCATACATACATACAGATATCCATGTATATATGTTTATGCATGCGTATGTTTGCATATACTATGCACATATAGAACAGATATATGTATATAAACACACATATATATATATACAAACATAAATAGATGCATATATGTGTGTGCGTGTGTTTTTTTATACACACACACACACATACCCACACACGCATATATATATATATTGGTTTATTCGTTTTATTGTTGCTCTTCCTTCGCATCTCAACGTATATGTATGTGTCTATGTGCATGTGTGTATACATGTATATATACATACATATATGTGTGTGTAATATATATATATACATATATATAATCTATATACATATATATATATATATACATATCTATATAACATATACATACATATATACATATATATATATATGTATATATATAATAATATGTATATATATATATATTATATATATATATATATATGTATATATATATATATGTATATATATATATATATGTATTATATATATATATATATAATATATATATATAATACATATATATATATATATACATATATATATACTATATACATATACATATATACATATATATATATATGTATATATATATATATATGTATATATATATATATGTATATATATATATTATATATGTATATATATATATATATATATATATATATATGTATTATATATATAATTATATAATATATACACACACATATATATATATTTATGCGATTGTATGTATTGTACGTATTTGTATGCCTTCATGAATATATGCACGCATGTATGTGTCTAAGTGTGTATGTTTGCATGTATGTATGTGTAAATTTGCACTGCATTTTACGGATAGTTTTTTTTTCAGTTCTTTAGAGGGGATGGGCATGGTTGATGTATATTTTTCGTGTTTTTATTGTTGTTTTTTGTTTTTGTTCTTTACATCGTCATCATCAACATCACTTCCATCATCAAAATTACCGTCATTGAACTCATCGCCAAGATATCATCATCATCATCATCATCATCATCATCATCATCATCATCCTCATCGTCGTCATCATCCTCGTCAGCATCATCATCATCGTCATCATAATCATCTTTGTCATCATTGTCATTGTCGTTGTCGTCATCTTCATCATCGTCCTTATCGTCATCATTACCAGCACCATCATCATCATCATCATCATCATCATCAGTACCACCACCAACACCACTACCAGCAGCCACAGCACCAGTATAATTACCATCCTAACCATCATCATAATGATAATCATCACCATCATCATCAATATCATCATCAGAACCATCACCACAACCATGATCGTTACTATCTTAACCACTATGATGATAGTAGTCATCGATGTCGTCGTCGTCGTCTTCATTTTCATCATCATCATCATCAGTACCATCATCATCATCATCATCATCACCACCATCATCATCATCAACATCACCACGTTTAACATGATGCGATAGTAGCCAATGTCAACAAGAACGATAAATGATAATGATGATGGTGGTGGTGGTGGTGATGGTGGTGATAATGATGATGGGGAGGAGGGGGAGGAAGAAGAAGAAGAAGAAGAAGAAGAAGAAGAAGAAGAGGAGGAGGAGGAGGAGGGGGCAGGAGGAGGTGAGAGTTGTCCTGGCTGGTCGTTGCGCTTCGTTAATTAAGTTGAGCTCATTCGCGCTTCCCCAGTTACCTATGATGCCTCCGAGCTCGAGAGTTCAATCTCTCTCGGGGCGGAAGCCCCTACAGAACCGATCGGGCAGATTGGAATAGCAGCCGAATATCACGCATTTGAAATTACACACTACCCGCTTGTAAAAAACGATCTACGCATTTGATAAGTAGATGGGAAGGTCAGATTTGGTACGCCTTTGATAATAAGACCTCTCAATCATGGTTGACCTATGACTGAGCAGTTACTACTCCCACTAATACTAACTACTGTACTTTATATAATGTAGTCCTAGGTATACGACGGCTGCCTGTATAATAGATGTGATGGTCATGGATTTACTGCCTTTGAATATTTTTGGGGAGGGGACTAGTCGTTTACATCACCCCAGTGTTTCACTGGTACCTAATTTATCTATTTCTTTACTACCCACAAGGGGTTAAACACAGAGCGGACAAACAAGGACAGACAAACAGATTAAGTCGATTATATCGACCCCAGTGCGTAACTGGTACTTATTTAATCGACCCCGAAAGGATGAAAGGTAAAGTCGACCTCGGCGGAATTTGAACTCAGAGCGTAGCGGCAGACGAAATACCACTAAGCATTTCGCCCGGCGTGCTAACGTTTCTGCCAGCTCACCGCCTTACATGTACCTAATTTATCGA
Source organism: Octopus sinensis (assembly GCF_006345805.1). Taxonomy (NCBI): domain Eukaryota; kingdom Metazoa; phylum Mollusca; class Cephalopoda; order Octopoda; family Octopodidae; genus Octopus; species Octopus sinensis. The sequence goes on from NC_043002.1 coordinate 92,521,597, forward strand.
CCCCGAAAGGCTGAAAGACAAAGTCGATCTCAGTGGAGGTTTTATATATATATAATATATATATATATATATATTAGATATATATAATTAATTAGTCCTATATCCGATAATTCTTCCGCCATGTATAATGTATAGTGTTATAATTTCATGAACCTTAACTTACTATATTATTTTACTCTATTATATGTTTCAGACCTTTGGCTGTAGCCATGCTGGAGCACCGCCTTTAGTCGAACAAATCGACCCCAGAACCTATTCTTTGTAATCCTAGTACTTCTTCTATCCGTGTCTACGTCCCCATAACCGCTAAATTATGGGGACGTAGACACACCAACATTGATGGTGGGGAGACAAATACACACACACACACACATAAATACACACACACACACACACACACACACACACACACACACACACACACATATATATATATATATATATATATATATACGACGGGCTTCCTTCAGTTTCCGCCTATCAAATCCACTGTCATGGCTTTGGTCGGCCTGAGGCTATAGCAGAAGACACTTGTCCAAAGTACCACGCAAATGGACTGGACCCAGATCCATGTGGATGGTAAGCAAGCTACTTACCGCACAGCCACTCCTGCGCCTATGCATATATATATATGTAAATACATATATATACATACACACATACATACATACATACATACATACATACATACATACATACATACATACAAGCATACCCACACGCATATATACATAATACAAACATACACACACGCATACATACATACGTACATGCATACATACATACATACATACATACATACATACATACATACATACATACATACATACATACATACATACATACATACATACATACATACATGGTGGCTTCCCCTCGTTATAGAGTATGGTCATTGCACGAAGCTTAATAAATGTTGTTATCGTGCAATGCCTGTGCAAGAAGATTTTTAAAGTGAGGAAAGGCTGTGCACTGAGTCAATCCCACTCACTAAGCAATAGCAGCCATAATCCGAAAAGAAGAACAAGTCAGCATCATCGGTAACCACTGAGCCGCAGGTTTTATGTCGGAGTTATCCCAGTTACCTGAGTTACCTTCTCCTAGAGAGATGCCCTAACAAAGGCTGGGGTCCTTCACTCCCAATGGTTTACCCACGCGACCGGGTATTCAGTCCGATTATTTCTATGTCCCCACGCATGATACAGCCTTAAGACATTTATTAGATGGCCATTGACCTTTGACGGGTTTTGTTTTTCATTCTGCAGAGTGTCCAATAAACACCCTCCTCACCAAGCAAGCTTGGTGGGGTTGCCGGTTTAGTCGCCGATGACCCGACCATGCAACAGTTTGTACTGGTTTACATGTTACCAGTAGCACTCGAAAGTGACCTGACATAACGTACATACATACATACATACATACATACATACATACATACATACATACATACGTACGTACGTACGTACATACATGGGTACGTACATTTCTCTTGGGCTTTGCGAGACCATTAATCTGGT
>NC_043002.1:92528113-92533113 GCF_006345805.1 Octopus sinensis
AGCCATCACAGAGCATCATCCCCTGTCACTATCTCAGTGCAGAAACTACTCTCCTCGGTACGAATACGCCAGAAGACTCTTTCGAGCACTACTCCAGTCTCAGATTTTTTGCTGAATGCACAAGGTGTCGGTTCATCCTTCAATTGAAAACGATGATAGATTCAGTTATTTCATGCCTGGAGCTTCCGACCATTCTCATTACATTCCTTTCTTCATTCTAACTGAGACTCACCTTAACAACTCTCACTTGGAAGCTGATGTAAAGGTGAGGAATTATGCTACCATTCACGCAGACCACACCGACAAAAGAAAAGGAGGAGTTGCTATTATCCTACACGACCCATTTGGCACAGATTAAAATGTCTCATTCTCCAGTGGCTACTGTGAATCAGTGTCTGTATGTAACAAAACAAATAATTCAGCAATTAATGGGCTCTCTAGGCCACCCCAAGCGCCGCTGCTGTGTTTCAAACAATGCCTCATAATATTAAGTCTTTCATTGAACAGTGCCAATCTGATGTTTTAATAATGGGTGACTTTAATCTCCACAGTGTTGTGAGGTCTACTCACCCAATGCAAACTGGAACCCACTCGTTGATTGGTCTTTCACATTCTCACACTCACTCCAAGCAGCATCAATATATCCCGTCAGTTATTTGTGGACATTGTCACAGATATATGTTCACACCACACTCCACTACGGTCTATGAGCATAAAATGACACATGCCCTCACGTAACAGAAGTGCACTTAAAAGGAAAATAAGAAGGGTTAATCGATAAATCAACCGGCGAAAATATTGCCAGCTGCAATACCCTCACTAGACAGATATAGCTTTACTGGAATCAAAGAAACTTTATCTCCCAAATTGCATGCATGAAGCTTATTGTCGTTAGTCAAAGAAAAGTGGGCCATTGAGAAAATGAAAATCAATCTCAAAGAGTTATTTGCATTCGCCAAAAAGTACAAGGTCGCTGTACCATCGGCTGAAACTTTGATACATGATGATGGCACTCTGCATAGGGGTGCACAAGACATGGTTGGGATTTTACAGAAGCAATACTGCTCCACTTTTAGCAATCCTAACAGCATGGGTGAAACAAATCCACCAACACACCCTATCCGATATCATAGCAGCTATTGATATAATTACAAATAACTCAACAAGTTCCCTGCAAAGAGTCCTGAAGGAGTGCCGTTACTCTGAAGGAGTGCCGTTACTCTGAAGGAGTGCCGTTATCAACTGGCATTCCTTTTAGCTATTCTGTAGCTATTCAGGAATATGGACGCTGGCCATATTCCTGAAAATTTTCTATCACAGTCGATTGTCCCAGTTATCAAAAAGGACAACAAATCCCTTGCAGTGGAATAACCGAAAGTTCTCACTTTCCTCTCATATCGTCAAATTATTTACGAGAGTGGTGAGATCCTGAGTAACTCACTTGATGGAAAATAGCCTAATTATTCTCAAACAGTATGGTTTCTGCAGTGGCAGAGACTGCCTAACACAACTTCTGCATCACTTTAATGACATCCTAAAGGCTCTGGGTGAGGGCCCCAATGTAGATGTCATCTACCGGGACTTTATCAAGGCCTTCGACAAGGTTGACTATAACATCCTGTTACAGAAACTATCGAACATTGGAGTCCGAGGGAAACTATCAAAGTGGATTGAATGTTTCCTGGTGAACAGAACCCAGCATGTAGCGATAGATGGTCTTTGATCATGCTTGGCAAGGGTCACCAGTAGAGTCCCACAACGCATTGTTTTGGGGGTTACTCCTTTTCATTATTTACATCAATGAATTCGTTGACGTCATCAAACACAGCAGCATTAGAATTTTCGCGGATGATTCTAAGCTTCTGAAGGTCATCGACATAGCAAGAGATCGGATTAATCTCCAATCGAATCTGCTCACTATAATCGGCTGGACGGAAAACACAATATACAACTGAACGAGAATAAATTCGTAATAATTCACCTTGGTAAAGAGGCTGCGCTTAAGTTACCATACAATCTTCCTTCGGGCGAAAACCTTATCGCATCAAAACCCCGCTTCGGACCTTGGAGTAACAGTCAACAACAACTTAAGCTAGAGTGCCTACATAAACAAAAAAAGCCAGCATGGTCTGCAGGGCGTGCTCTTGAATCCCAAGGACTTTTCGGTCTAGTGACGCTCCTGCTATTATCCTTCTCTTCGCCCGCCCTCACCTTGACTACTGTTGACCGCTATGTTCTCCCTACCTGAAACAGAATATTATAAAAACTGACACCCCAGAGATCAATTACAAAGAAGATAGACGACATGACAGGTCTTCAGTATTACTATTGTCTCTAAAAACTCTAACTTGTCATTCCCTCCAACGTCGCCGTGAGCGCTATATCGTTTGTACGATATGAAAAATAGTCCAACGGCACTGCCCAAATGACGTTGGCGTCAACTTTAATATTCACCTGAGACTTATTATCCGTCTTCTACAGAAGTCACGTTCACGTCACATCACAACATTAAGTCACAACTAATTTCATCTCAACCGACCCTGCTCTCTTTAACATGATTCCAAGACACATGAGAAAAAAAAAAGATCTCCTAACAGTCAAACAGGTCCTGGAAGGATATCTCCAACGAATTGCAGGTAGACTCCAACCCCGGATATATCTCTGCAAACAATAACTTTCTACTCGAATGCGCTATGGTGGTCAAAGATTGACACATATGAAACAGCTTTCAATGTCTTTTCCAGGTGGTGCTATTAAGTTAAACATGGCCTGGATCAACGCTGGTTGAAACTTCTCTAAGTATTTCTATGTGTATGTATGTATGTATGTATGTATGTATGTATGTATGGATGGATCGATCGATCGATCGATGGATCGATGGCTGTGTGTATGTATGTAATTATGTATGTATGTATGGATGGATGGATCGATGGATCGATGGATGGATCGGTGGATCGGTGGATCGATGGATCGATGGCTGTGTGTATGTATTTAATTATGTATGTATGCATGCATGCGTGTATTTATTTAATTATGTATGTATATATCCGTATACATTATAGATGTATATATATACATATATATATATGCTAGTATGTATATATGTATATATGCATGCATGTATATAAGTGTATGCATACGTGTATGTGCGTGTATTATTGTGGCTTAAGAGTGCTACCAATGGTTTCATGTGGAAAGAATTTCCCCAATTCTTCAAGCGTACCACTTTAAAATGTTGGTTGCCGCCCCTAATTTTGATGAGACTACCAACGATTTTAAGTTGAAAATTTGAAGAAGAATTGCGGAAATCGGTGCTGTATGAAGCAATTGGTAGCACTGTTCATTCATAAATAAAACGTATTTATCCACTAGCTGCGGAGTTAGGCACACATTCTCACTGTTCGGTACACACATACACACACACATATATATATATATATATATATATATACACACAATTATTATTATTATCATTATTATTATCATTATTATTATTATTATATTATTATTATTTAAGGGAATATAAATCCAGACTTACAGGGAAAAAATTCAATTTAGAAATACTAAATCAAATTTCACACAATATAATATATATATTAAAAAATTAGAAAAAAAAACACCTTTTATCAATTCGAAATGAACAATTAAATTATACCATCTCGAAAATTACATATAATAGAAATATTAAAATAAAATAACAATAAAATATCAAGTAAATTGCAAAAAAAAAAAAATGAAAACGTATATAATTGGTATATACATATATATATAATATATATATATATATATATATATATATAATATATATATATATATATATATGTATATGTATGTGTATATAATTATGTGTATGCATGTATGCACGTTTTCAAGATTTGGAACAGTGGTTTTTCAAAACAAGAAATGTTTTATATTTGTTCGCATCTCTTTATGTACCCGTCACCCATCACCCCTGTAGCATTGAGGTCTTTGATATCATATCACCACATACACGTTACACTGTTGGCAATGCAACTAAGAATTCTTTAATATCATACGACTCACATACCATTCAACTAAATGACCGTACAACATAGAAAGATCTTGAACGTATCGATTTCAAGGCGTGTATATATTATGTCTAGTTGAAAACTATTAATAAGATATCGGTTGAGTACATAAGTAGAAAGTGATTGAATCAACGGCACCTACATAGTACACAGTAAATCTATTTATGTCTGTGACTTGTGTGCATAAATACGCGTATATGAATATGCATTGTGTTTATAGAACTATATATGTATATATATATATATATATATATATATATATATATATATATATATATATATATATAATAACAAAATCTTTATATATAAAAGTAAGGTTGTGTGGTGTCTGTCGCCTACGATTTAGATTCCTAACTACTCCCACATTTTGCGGTGCAGTTTAACCAAAAGCGGGTATCTTATAGTCGTGATTCATATCGAGCCCTTCTGGGTATTAGCGCGCGTCTACGATGAGTCTACGACTTTAAAAATAATTTACCATCATTTTTTCCATTTTAATGCATTTTTTCGCTATTATATAAGGGAAGTAACTCTCTAAAAATGTCTACGATGAGTCAACGATTTAAAAAAAAATTTACCATCATTTTTGTCCCATTTTTTTGCTATTTTTTGGCTATAACTCTCTAAAAATGCTTTATAGTTATTTCCCTTACAAACCCGAGCAACGCCGGGCGATACTGCTAGTAATAAATAAAACATATGCATATATACATACATATATGTACATACCTACTTCTATATGTATATATACATGCATATATGGGTACAGGACACCAAAAGAACGTCGAACACAATGAGAAACGAGAACATAAAAAGAAAACCATGGAAACGGACATTTTTTTAAACATCGAAAAAACAGAGTACAAGACATACAACACAAGGAAAATTCCCCTTCTTCAGCCGCCTCTACTTCGTCTACTCCGTGTTTCGAATGTAAAGGCGAGACACGAC
>NC_043002.1:92538113-92558113 GCF_006345805.1 Octopus sinensis
AGGGGGTGATGTTACACTCCTGATGTTACACTCTTATTTTTATAGAACTAGCCCTGATATTTCAGGAGTGTAACATCACCCCCTTAGATGTTTGGAGAACTCAGATGTTTTTTCGGCTGATGAGTACGGGTCACTTATATTTACTGCAATATTTGTAGCCTTAATAAAGCTGTTTTCGTACGAAACAATTGTACCGAAATATTGATCCATTCTTGTTGCTTTTTTCTTATTTATAATCACACCGCATTATCTTATGGTTAACACCATATAGATTTCTGGTGCATCTAAGTTAAGTACCGCATTCATGTGAATTCAACAGAACTCACTTGAATCTTAATTGCTTTTACTGTATATATATATATATATATATATATATATATATATATAATCAAAATAAACAACAAGGATATCCAGAGGTAATGCAGTATGATTATATATATATAAACATATATATATATTTATATATATATATATAAACACACACACACACACACATATATATATATATATATATATATATATATATATATATATATATATATATATATATATATATTATATATATATATATGGTTCTGGGTTCAGTGCCACTGCGTGGCATCTTGGGCAAGTGTCTTCTGCTATAGTCTCGGGCCGACCAATGCCTTGTGAGTGGATTTGGTAGACGGAAACTGAAAGAAGCCTGTCGTATATATGTATATATATATATATGTATGTGTGTGTGTGTGTATGTTTGTGTATCTTTGTTTGTCCCCCCCCCTCACCATCGCTTGACAACCGATGCTGGTGTGTTTACGTCCCCGTCACTTAGCGGTTCGGCAAAAAGAGACCGACAGAATAAGTACTAGGCTTACAAAGAATAAGTCCCGGGGTCGATTTGCTCGACTAAAGGTGGTGCTCCAGCATGGCCGCAGTCAAATGATTGAAACAAGAAAAAGAGTAAAAGAGTAAAAGAGTATATAAATTTATTTATGTATATGTATATAAATATATATATATATATATATATATATATATATATATATATATATATTATATATATACGTATGTATGTATCCACAGACTCAGAAATACAGAAACAAAAATACAATGAACAAGCATATATAAATACATATACGTACATACACACATACACAAAACATAGGTATTTGATCTACGCAATGTTACATACACCTACACATTTCTTCCCGCACCACGCACTCGCATAGACACACGTTCACATATATTTCACTCAGACATACGTACGTACATATATGTACATAAGCATAAATGACGTGACGAAATAGGATGCCGCAGCCGCGCAGTCGGCTGTTGACAGTGCGATTCTGTACATAGGCAATAATTCTTGTTTGGTTTATGCATATGTCACTATGACAACCATGAAAGGGCTCTGGATTTTGTAGGCGTGTGTGTGTTTGTTTGCGCCTGAGCATGTTTGTGTGTGCTAAGATGTCTATATATTCTATATGTGTGTGTGTGTGTGTGTGTGTGTGTGTGTGTGTTTGAATGTGTCTGTCTTATGTGGGTATGTATACGTAGTAATTCTGTATTTTTATGTCTGTAATTGCATGACACACACACACACACATATATATATATATGTGTGTGTATATGTATATATGTAAATGTGATATATTTATGTGTGTGTGTGCGCGTGAATATATACTGTGTACAATATATAACATACATACGTGCTTATATAAGTATGTATATATAAGTGTGTGTATATATATATATATATGTGTGTGTGTATATAAGTATATATTTTCATATATATATGTATGTATATTAATACACACACACACACATACACATACACATATATATATATAAACATACATATGCACAAACATATATATACATACATATGTGTGTGTGTGTACGTATGTATCTATATACACATGTATACATACGTGTATGTCTATATATACCCAGAGTCATTACGACATATTTATGCGAAGACATGTCTAAATATAACTATTCTTGGAATAATTCTTATTGTAGATGATCTATTACGAGTATAACCAGCCGAAATTGCAAAAATAATCTGGAACTCGACTGAGGAAAGAAAACTCTGAATGTCCTCGTTTTCTTTGTATCGTCTATCTGGATGTTTTGTTGTCCTTTTTTTGTATCACCTAACTGTCTGGATGTTTTGCGTTCTTATTATTTTATGTGTGTGTGTGTGTGTGTGTGTGTGTGTGTGTGTGTGTGTGTGTGTGTGTGTGTGTGTGTGTGTGTGCGCGCGCGCGCGCGTGTGTGTGTGCGTGTGTGTGTGTGTGTGTCTTTGATCGATTTTCCTACTAGCAAAGATTTTTTTTAAACCTTAACCATACGAACCTTTATCATTCACACTCAATCTCCATCTAATATATCCTTTCTTCTTAAGGCGGCGAGCAGACAGAATTTTTAGCCACCCGAGTAACATGCCTAGCGACATTTCGTCCGTCGCTACGTTCTGAGTTCAAATTCCGCCGCGGTTCACTTTGTCTTTCATCCCTTTTAAGATCGATCAAATATAAAATAAGCACCACCTGAGTACTAGGGTCGATGTAATCGACTTACACTCTCCCCCGAAAATGCTCGCCTAGTTCCAAAATTTGAAATCAATATATCCTCTATTTCTTAAGACGAATGGGTATGATTAGAAAGAGGTTTGTTTACTATTTTTAGCAGATCGAATCGAACAAGCACGTAGTGATCACATTGTTGACTTAGCGTGTAACACGGTGTTTTAACATGAGTAGAAACCACAACATAACTGTAATATGAATATGTTACAGTAGATATGCCACATTGGTTATCTCACAGCGGACAGGTCACAATGATTGTGTCACAAATATTGTCACAATGCATGTGTAACAGTGCATGTCGTGGTGAATATAAACATGATGTCACACATTGTGTCGTACTATGAATGTCACACTATATATTAGACTGTAGTGGAGGCGCAATGGCCCAGTGGTTAGGGCAGCGGACTCGCGGTCATAGGATCGCGGTTTCGATTCCCAGACCGGGCGTTGTGAGTGTTTATTGAGCGAAAACACCTAAAGCTCCACGAGGCTCCGGCAGAGGATGGTGGTGATCCCTGCTGTACTCTTTCACCATAACTTTCTCTCACTCTTACTTCCTGTTTCTGTTGTACCTGTATTTCAAAGGGCCAGCCTTGTCATTCTCTGTGTCACGCTGAATATCCCCGAGAACTACGTTAAGGGTACACGTGTCTGTGGAGTGCTCAGTCACTTACACGTTAATTTCACGAGCATGCTGTTCCGTTGATTCGGATCAACCGGAACCCTCGTCGTCGTAACCGACGGAGTACTTCAAGAAGATATTAGACTGTCATATAAATTCGTTCGGAATTTTTTCATTTATTCATTGCCATGTTTTTTGAATTAACACGGGAAATATTTTTATGGTAGTGTTTTATGGAGATAAAGGGTTGTAGTTCCTTTCTTCCTCCACAACTTTTGCTAATCATTATTGGAATTTGAATAAATTTTATCTCGTTCTAGATATGATGGAAGCACTCCGTCGGTTACGACGACGAGGGTTCCGGTTGATCCGAATCAACGGAACAGCCTGCTCGTGAAATTAACGTCTAAGTGGCTGAGCACTCCACAGACACGTGTACCCTTAACGTAGTTCTCGGGGATATTCAGCGTGACACAGAGAGTGACAAGGCCGGCCCTTTGAAATACAGGTACAACAGAAACAAGAAGTAAGAGTGAGAGAAAGTTGTGGTGAAAGAGTACAGCAGGGATCACCACCATCCCCTGCCGGAGCCTCGTGGAGCTTTTAGGTGTTTTCGCTCAATAAACACTCACAACGCCCGGTCTGGGAATCGAAACCGCGATCCTATGACCGCGAGTCCGCTGCCCTAACCACTGGGCCATTGTGCCTCCCGTTTTAGATATATGATGATAAAGTGCCTTGTAGAAAAAAACCCCCAAAAAAACGAACGAATTTATCTGAGGCTCCTATGTAACATACAATAACAACATACGAGTGAATGTGAGATGCTTTATGTGGTCAGTCGAGCTAACAGCTAAATCTCCATCAAATCACAACTTACCATCTAATAACAAAGGCTGGTTGGTACACAATAGCTGAAATAAAAAGGGGACTGTCATGGCTGGAAAGACTTTCATCATGTCTACTTAACCAACTTTATCATGACTAACTTGGGCTAAAATGAACAACAGCAACAATGTAAGTAACAGTTGTAAGAAATGTTTGTGAATTATTGATTAGTTTTCGATAAACAGAAGGTTAAATCAATCACTGTCTAAGACGTCAAGAAACATTCCATACAATCAATGCCAATAGATTACTATATCTGCAAAAGTCTTGAAGAAGAGACCAACAACAATGGAAACTGGAACAGAAATCATACAGCTAATCGATAATCTATCATTTTTCTTATCCGCATTGTTATTATTGTTGCTTAGCATCAGGTCAGTCTTGATCGAACAAATTTTTCATGAATGGGGTTCCAGAAGTGACCATCCCGTCATTTTGGATCTTTTCGGTTTGAACGGCAGTTTTTTCTAGCGGTGTCATATGAAATTGTCACCCATAATTATGACCCTAGTATCGATCTATTGCATTTCAATCTGTTTTAGGGTTAGGGTTAGTTAGGGTTAGGGGTGGGGGAAGGGTATCTTTTTTTTCTTCACAAATGTAAATAAACCCAATCTGTTTCTTACACGAGGAACATATTCATACGGCACAGAATGTTTTTTTTTTTTACCTCAATAGACGTCGTTGATTGGTTGAAATTGCAGAAATTGAAGAAAAGAAAAACAACAAATATCTTACAAACTATAGAATTTTCTCAATAAAGCCAAGAGAAAAAGATGTTTTATAAACACATTCTGCAAGTATACGAAGTTTAAAATTTTTTAGTTACCCTAGAAATTATGTTAAAAACTGCCGTTCAAACCGAAAAGATCCGTGACCATCCCGTCATTTTTAGTACGTCAGTAGTAACACTCTCCAATGCATCATTCTATATTTAAGGCAGTAGAGTGCGATTTGAAGGAATATCGTTACTATTTCCAATAAGTGAAATGGCTGCGTAGAGGTTCTTTGGTTCATTTTATTTATTTATTTATTCATTTATTATTCATTTATTTATTTTGTACTAGCTTAAAAGCTGCACTCCGTGCAGACTTTTTATGCTGGCTCCTGCGGAGGGCCAATTGGGCTTGAGGCCTAAAACTAAAGTGAGCTAAATAGCATGACAAAATGAGGTTGTTTGTAAGTCACACAACAAGGAAGTAGCAGTGTCAGTAAGAGTAAACAAAAAGAGAAGAGACAAAATGGTAATAACAATGAGAGAGGGAGTGATATCAAACCGTGCCTCTCAACAAAAACCTTTTCACTTTGTTGATGAACGCTTCCTCTCTCTTTTACTCTCACTGTCTCTCTTTCTATCTGTCTATCTATCTTCAGACACACACACATACACTCTCTATCTCTCCCTTTCTCTCTTTTTCACTCTCTCTCTCTCTCTCTCTCTCTCTCTCTCTCTCTCTCTCTCTCTCTCTCTCTCTCTCTCTCTCTCTCTCAACAACATTTCCATTTTTATTCCGATGAACGCTGATTTTTTTTCTGGTCAACATTAATAACAATATATAAGATTTTTGCACCTCAAAATTTTTTTTTCTGTATCTCCATGGATGTTTGACTGTTCTGGAAGGTTTTTCCGCTTAAAAAGTTGCGAAGTTAATAGAATATATAATAGGCGCAGGAGTGGCTGTGTGGTAAGTAGCTTGTTTACCAACCACATGGTTCAGGGTTCAGTCCAACTGCGTGGCACCTTGGGTGTCTTCTACTATAGCCTCGGGCCGACCAAAGCCTTGTGAGTGGATTTGGTAGACGGAAACTGAAAGAAGCCCGTCGTATATATGTATATATATGTATGTGCGTGTATGTTTGTGTGTCTGTGTTTCTCCCCCTAGCATTGCTTGACAACCGATGCTGGTGTGTTTATGTCGCCGTCACTTAGCAGTTCGGCAAAAGAGACCGATAGACTAAGTACTGGGCTTACAAAGAATAAGTCCCGGGGTCGAGTTGCTCGACTAAAGGCGGTGCCCCAGCATGGCCGCAGTCAAATGACTGAAACAAGTAAAAGAGTAAAAGAGAGAGATAAATAAATAAATAGTAAGTCATAAAATTAAAATATTGTTTATGAAAAGAAAGCTTGATAATATTGTCTGCTTAAAGAAAGCTAAATATAGAATGAAGGTAATTATAAATATTTACAAATACTTGCTGATACCGTGATGTTTGTAAATATTTATGAATGAGGAATTTTGCCAAGTTTGTCTTCAAGATCTTTTTCCATTTCAGGCGGTAAAGAGTGTGAGAGAGACAGAAAGAGATAGGGAACGTGTAGACGTTGCTGGAAAAAAATAATGCCTTTGTGTGTATGCCGTTAATGCAATCCTCTGTAATTTTGGACTTTGTATGGTTACTCTTTTACTCTTTAACTATTTTACTTGTTTCAGTCATTTGACTGCGGCCATGCTGGAGCACCGCCTTTTAATCGAGCAACTCGACCCCGGGACTTATTCTTTTTGTAAGCCCAGTACTTATTCTATCGGTCTCTTTTGCCGAACCGCTAAGTAACGGGGACATAAACACACCAGCATCGGTTGTCAAGCAATGCTAGGGTGACAAACACAGACACACAAAGACACACACGCATATATATATACATATATACGACGGGCTTCTTTCAGTTTCCGTCTACCAAATCCACTCACAAGGCTTTGGTCGGCCCGAGGCTATAGCAGAAGACACTTGCCCAAGGTGCCACGCAGTGGGACTGAACCCGGAACCATGTGGTTGGTAAACAAGCTACTTACCACACAGCCACTCCTACGCATAGAAATATAAACAAACTAGCGTACACACACACAAATTTTTTGAAGTTTATGTTCCGTTGTACTAAATATACTCATCCACCTGCAATGGAGAATGAATCAGAAGGCGGCGGTTAGCCAGAGAGAGACAAAGGCGAAGAACAGCCAGTCTTCCTCGGGAAGAACTGGACGCAAGAAGACTAAACAATACATTAAGGTTATTAAATCAATCAGAAGCAGTGAGACAGGAGAAACGAGCGCAAGACGCAAGACGCAAGGCGCAGGACGCAAGGCGCAAGACAGGCTCGAAGACGTCAAAATGAAAAGGAGTACCTAATTCAGCCAACTCGCTACCTTTCTAATGATACTAATAACCCTTTCTACTAAAAGCACAAGGCCTGAAATTTAAGGGAGGGGACTAGTGGATCACATCGACCCCAGTATTTCACTGGTACCCATTTTATCGACCCCGAAAGGATAAAAAGGCAAAGTCGACCTCGGCGGAATTTGAACTCAGAACGTAGCAACGAACGAAATACCGCAATGGATTTCATCCAGCGTGCTACCGATTCTGCCAGCTCGCCACCTTTCTAATGATTATACTAATAACGAACGATTTAACACCTATTGCTCTACCAAATTTAACATCCACTACACTCTAAGTAACAGTAGTTTCAAATTTTGGCACAAGGCCAGCAAGTTTAGGGGAGGGGTTAAGTCGATTACATCGACTCCCAGTTTTCAACTGGTACTTATTTTATCGACCCCGAAGCGATGAAAGGCAAAGTCAACCTCAGTGGAATCTCACTCTTAGTAATAACGAGAGCTTCCTATAAGGTGGCGGGTTGGCAGAATCATTAGCAGGCCTGGCAAAATGCTTAGCAGTCTTTCGTCTGTCTTTACGTTCTGAGTTCAAATTCCGCCGAGGTCGACTTTGCCTTTCATCATTTCGAGATCGATAAAATAAGTACCAGTCGAGCACTGGCGTCAAGGTAATTGACTTAACTTCTCGACCGAAATTATTGCCCTAGTGTCAAAATTTAAAACCAATAATCATCTTGTCCTTTTTATCTTCTCTCGATTTATAAATACCTGTTATGTACTGGGGTCCATATAATCGATTATACACTTCCACAGACAAAAAGCTGAGACACTGCGTCGATTAATTATGGTTTCTAACATAATCAGAGCGCAAAAAATTGGGATGTAACATTAGACCGAGTAAGCGAACCGGTTTCGATATCTCATCGAAACCATTTTTCTTCGCTGGGTTCAAAAATGATATTTCGAAACGGCAGAAACACCAAAGAGTTCCAGTTACTTTCCTACTAGTTACTTAGGTTCAGAATCATTTAACTACGTTAAGGTTATATTATTGTCAACCAGTCTTAAAAATTGTTTGAGGACCTTGATAGTAGTTATGAGTGTAGCGTCATGGAAATAATGAACTTACCTCCATAATATATGTATATATATATATATATATATATATATATATATATGCATATATGTGTATGTATGTAGGCGTATATGCGAGACTGCTTAGAGAGATGAATGTGCAAATGTATATATATATATTAGCAATTGTTTCCTTTTTCAAATAAGGGTTCTTGTAGCTGTGGTTTAGTCGAAGCTGAAGCCTGATTAATCATATCTATGACCAAAGACAATCCTGCTATGACCATCTCGTTCTTTTAAGGGTAATGTAGAACTGCATCATTAAAAATTCCTTTAGAATATTTTAAAGCTGCAGTGCATGATTAGAGAGATCTTTGACTACTAATAAATTAGGTGACCTTATAGAATCTTAATTATCGGCCCAAGGAATATTGGAAACTAACTTCGGCAGGAGGTTACATATTTGAAGGAATGGCCGATTTTAATCCTCCTTAGTAGATAACTGGCACATTTTTTTAGCACCACCAGAATGATAAAATGGAAGGTCATCTTTGGTAGGATTTGAACTTGGTAATTAAAGATACCTACTGATTTTGTCATTCCAGCACCCTGGTGTTCTATCATGGTAAGGGATTCTACAATCCCTCCACCCTGATATTCTATTAATTCTACTAGTCCCCACCCTGATCTTCTAATGATTCTACAAGTCTCCAACCAAAATGTTCAACAGATTCTAATAATTACTTGCTCTGATATTCTATTTATTTTATCAACCTGCCACTCAGATATTCAACTGATTGTACCAGTTCCCACCCGGATACTTCACAAATTCTACCCAATAACCGACCATTGTATCTCTAATCCAATATTATGAACAGCAACGCAAAGTGTTCTGAATGGTCAATAGAAAGACTGCATATGCGTTGAAATGTGTGCAAGTATGTGTAAATGCCTACATGTGCGCAGTTCTGTGTCTGCATCTATGTCTGTGTAAGCGTTTATGTGTCTATGCAATTGTATGTGTATGTGTGTGTGTATCTGTGTGCGTAGGTGTTCTGTGATTACTACAGTAGCTTAGCGTCTAACAACAAGAATTCATCTAGCGATGACTCAATTGTTTCTATGGTACGGCCGACATTGTAAATACGCCGATAATTTTCCAATATTCTTGTTCCGCGCAAGAAAGTTTGGTTCCAAACAGACAACAAAGTCGATAATAGAACTAGAGAAATACAGTGATGACATATACTGTAGCACTGTGGTTAATTAACCCCTAAGGAAAGACTTCCTTTTGTACTCCACCGTAAATTTTTTTTTAAATAATACACATGGTGGAAAATTGATTTCGTACCGTGTCTTATAATAATTATGTATATTCATGTTCCAAGGTTAGGCAAATTTCATACAGTGAGGCAATTTAGGCAAACTGGGACATGAATATATATAATATAGAAATGAAGTTTTTTTTATAGAAGTTTTAAATTTTTAAGACATTCTCATCAGTTATTATAAGACATGGTAGGAAATCAATTTTCCACCATGTTTAATATTCTTTTAAAAACTTTTATGGTAGTCATGGTGGTAGGGGGGGTACAAAAGGAATTCTTTCCACCCTTCATAAGAACAAAATACTACAAACAGTACTAGCTATGATGTGTGTTCAGACATGTGTGTGTGTAGAGAGAGAAGGGGGAGAGTCAGTAGATGAGTTCCAGAAATGCTCGATATAGAAAACAATAGCACGCAAATGATTTGAACTTACCTTCCGAAATCTCTACCGAGGACTAAATCTGCGGAGTAAAGAGTGGCTGTAAGAGGAATGCAGGTGAGCAGATATAGAAATAGTGATGCAAATAAGCAAATAAAAACGCCAGTCTATCGCAGCGTTACTAGAGAAACAGGAAGAAAGATTGAGAGAAAGTTGGGGTGAAAGAGTACAACAGGGGCGGCCACCACCTCCTGCCGGATCATCGTGGAGCTTTAGGTGTTTTCGCTCAATAAACACTCACAACGACCGGTCTGGGAATCGAAACCGCGATCCTCCGACCGCGAGTCCGCTGCCCTAACCACTGGGCCATTGCACCTCCACATTTCTATTATTAATTAGGCTGTAAGCCGACAAAACCGTTATCGCGCTGTATTTCTAGCCGTATTTCTTCTAGATTCACTCTCTGAGTTCAAATATTGCCAAGGTCGGTGTTGCCTTCCTTCCTTTCAGAGTCAATAAAATAAATACCCATTTCTTTATTACCCACAAGGGGCTAAACATAGAAGGGACAAACAAGGACAGACATAGGTATTAAGTCGATTACATCGACCCCAGTGCGTAACTGGTACTTAATTTATCGACCCCGAAAGGATGAAAGGTAAAGTCGACCTCGGCGGAATTTGAACTCACAACGTAACGGCAGACGAAATACCGCTAAGCATTTCGCCCGACGTGCTAACGTTTCTGCCAGCTCACCGCCTAATAAAATAAATACCAGTTGAACACTGGGGGTCAATGTGATGAACTTACCAATTCCGACCCCCCCCCCACACAGAAATTGCTGGCTTTGTGCCAAAATCTGAAAGCATTATTGATAAGGCGGCAAGCTGACAGAATCGTTACCACGCCGGAAAAATGCTAGCGGCATTTCTTCCAACTTTATCCTCAGAGTTCAAATTCCACCGTTTGTCTTTCATCCTTTGCGGATCGATAAAATATGCACCAGCTGAACGAACGCCGGAGATCAATGTAATCGATTTACCCCAACTCTTCCGAAATTACTGGCCTTGTGCCAAAATTTGAAACCAATGTTACTATTTCTCTTACAACGGCGCACATTCCAGTCACAATGCTAACTGCTAGCTAATGAACGCGCTGGAAGGGATGGGTTATATCCATATAGTCATACTAATACTTGCTAGAAATAACAACCAAACGACCTTCCAATAACACTTTACCTTCTAAGAAAAAAAAAGAAGTACACGTTGGTCAACGTAGAGCTCAGTCTAGTATTGACCGTCTTCCATTTTTAGACATTTTTCTGTGGTTGCAGTGTAAAGGTGGCTGCTACTTCTTTTAGGTCAAGTGGCCACAGGAAAGTAACCTTGTAGATTCAAATAATACGCTTTGTGTGTGTGTTTGTGTGTGTGTGTGGACGAAGGTAAAAGCAAGAAATTTAAAAGCACGGCGGTACATATTCTAAAATTGGAACGACACAGAGAAGGTTAGCATGGCCCTGCGCAAGGATGACACGCAAATTCGTGAAGCGTTCCATATTTTTCTAGGCGTATGAGTGGCTGTGTGGTAAGTAGCTTGCTTACCAACCACATGGCTCCCGGTTCAGTCTCACTGCGTGGCACCTTGGGCAAGTGTCTTCTACTATAGACTCGAGCCGACCAAAGCCTTGTGAGTGGATTTGGTAGACGGAAACTGAAAGAAGCCCGTCGTATATATGTATATATATATATATGTATGTGTGTGTATATGTTTGTGTGTCTGTATTTGTCCTCTCCCCCCCCCCAACCAACATCGCTTGACAACCGATGCTGGTTTATCTATATCCCCCGTAACTTAGCGGTTCGGCAAAAAGAGACCAATAGAATAAGTACTTGGCTTACAAAGAATAAGTCCTGGGGTCGATTTGCTCGACTAAAGGCGGGGATCTTTTCAGTTTGAACGGCAGTTTTTTCTAGCGGTGTCATATGAAATTGTCACCCATAATTATGATCCTAGTATCGATCTATTGCATTTCAATCTGTTTTAGGGTTAGGGTTAGTTAGGGTTAGGATTAGGGTTAGGGGTGGGGAGGAAGGGTATCTTTTTTTCTTCACAAATGTAAATAAACCCATTCTGTTTCTTAAACGAGGGACATATTCATACGGCACAGAATGTTTTTTTACCTCAATAGACGTCAGTGATTGGTTGAAATTGCAGAAATTGAAGAAAAACAACAACAAATATCTTACAAACCATAGAATTTTCTCAATAAAGCCAAGAGAAAAAGATGTTTTATAAACACATTCTATCAGTATACGAAGTTTAAAATTTTTTAGTTACCTAGAAATTATGTTAAAAACTGCCGTTCAAACCGAAAAGATCCAAAGGCGGTGCTCTAGCATGACCGCAGTCAAATGACTGAAACAAGTAAAAGAGTAAAGGAATATTCACTGAAAGAAGTTTTGATATCCTGGAAATGTATTAGAAAGCAAAGAGCATTAATGCTGTCGTTTCCATATTTACAGTATCGTGGGAGGCATACTTTAGTAGTCTGATACTTAACACTAACTTTATAGAATTCTGTTTGTCCTTTTCGTTCCTTTATTTTCTTTCTTTATTTGTTTTTTTGTTTCAATTCTAAACGAAAAGTTTCATGATTTTTGCGTTTTCTTTTTCTTTTTTTTTTTTTTGTTTCTTAAAAATTCAAATTACACATCGGTGTTTATGTTTGTATATGAACGCATTTTTTGTTTGTATGTATGTATCCTTTATGCATACGATAATGTGCCTGAAGCCATCTACCATCTGTGTTCAGTTTGACTGTCCTACATAATCTGCGACAACACATATCAACCCTTTTAAGTGAATAAACTACTGAGAGGAACTGGCAGCGCCTACAATGTACTTCGTACCATTCCTATTCTCAAAAAAAAAAAAAAAAACCCTGTCGCCAAGGAGTTAAACGTCGATGATGTAACTTAAACGAAATAAAAGAAGAAATATGTTTGACCTAGCTTATTAAATTTACTGTTAGATGTCAACACAGATTTTTTTACATTAGTTTTGCTTTCTTTTGTTGTATTGCTTTTTTTTTTTTTTTTTGCTTTCTTCTAAGAACAAATATTTTGGTACAAATTCCTTCTTTCGTCTAGGTTAGCAGTTCGAAACCTATTACCATTACAACTCCTTTTGGCAAATCAATAATTCTCCGCGAACCTTTTTTAAAATATTTAGATAAGCAACTTTTAAAATGTTTACAAAATTGCATATCTTCCTTCTTGAAATATCCCCTCACATTTATTTCTCTTGTTTCATGCTATTATAATCCAGTGTGTGTATTAAAGCATTGGGAATGCTCTCGATTCTTTGTATTATTCTTGTCATCACCTTTCCAGACAAAAGGTAGTGATCGACATCACACTTTAGTGAGCTCACAACTACTGATGTTCATCAAGGAAGAGAAGCCTTCTTCACAAAAGGGTCGTTTTGAATTACCCGTAAATGGATGGACCAATAAAATTGACCATTCGAAAATTTTAAATAATTTTTCAGAATTTGGATCTTTTCGGTTTGAACGGCAGTTTTTTAACATAATTTCCACGTAACTAAACACTTTTAAACTTCGTATACTGGTAGAATGTGTTTATAAAACATCTTTTTCTCTTGCCTTTATTGAGAAAATTCTATAGTTTGTAAGATATTTGTTGTTTTTTTCTTCAATTTCTGCAATTTCAACCAATCACTGACGTCTATTGAGGTAAAATAAAAACATTCTGTGCTGTATGAATATGTCCCTCGTTTAAGAAACAGAATGGGTTTATTTACATTTGTGAAGAAAAAAAGATACCCTTCCCCCATCCCTAACCCTAACCCTAACTAACCCTAACCCCAAAACAGATTGAACGTGCCGTTCAGTGTAACCCCTCAGCGACGGACAATGCAGTTTTTGCGGAACATAAACATCGCCGAAATGAAATATAACAAAAGAAATAACAACAACAACAACAACAGCCAAAAAAAAATACATCTGAAACCTTATACAGAAATATAGACATCTGCGTATTATGCATTGTAATTGTATTCTGAGTATGTATTATATATATATGTGCATTATGGTGTGTGTGTGTGGGGGGAGCTCGTGTACGTCCCGAAAGAAGCTAAGAAATGTGCAAATAATTTTTGCTATTAAATAATACTTAACAAGCTAAGCTCCTTCACCACACGCAGGCATATTTCTGACGGCGGGCGTTTATTTTCTATCACTGAGGGTGCGTAAATTTTCCGGATATTTCCGCTGCTAAACGTAAAGATGCGATCGTTAACAGACAGGCAAGTCTTTTTTTTATCCTTTATCATGTATTTGTTTCAGTCACTGGACTGCGGCCATGCTGGGGCAGCGCCTTGAAGGGTTTTAGATGAACAAATCTACACCGGTACTTTTTATTTTTTTTTTCTTAATCTGGCACTTATTCAATAGGTCTCTTTTGCTGAACCAGGGATGTAAACAAACCAGCACCAGCTGTCAAGCGTTGGACGTGAATAATCACAGAGATACGCACTCACACACACACGCACATTCATATGTATATGTGTATGTGTATTGTGCATGTATATATATATATATATATATATATATATATATAAACATACATACATACATACATACATACATACATACATACAATTATACATATATACATACATACATACATAGCAGCGTGCGTACACCCTTGTGCTCACCTTATCGTAGATATGTATCTAAATTTTGTACGACTCTTACTTTATCTTTTATTCCCCCTCTCATTTTTCTTCCTTTCTCTCTCTCCCCCTCTCACATTTCTTGGCCCTCTCTTCCTTTAACTCCCACTATTTCCCACTCGTTTATCTCCCCTATGCCTTTCCCTTTGTTTCTGATTTTTTTAAATCCTCCAATCCCACTGTCCGCTACCCATCTGTCCTCCTTCCACGTGACTGGTGTCCGGTTAACCATGATCTTTCTCTCTTGGCCTGATTGCCGACCGTCAACACGTCTTGTGTCCCTCTCCCATGTTCCTGCCTTTAGGCTTATACTTCAGACACGCCAGGTCAATTTTAGTCATTCTCAGTCGAAAGACGCCTGTTGTTATTTCTTATAGTTGTATTCATAATTGTGTACCATGTTCTCCGTTTTTTCGTTTGGCTGTTTTTTTTTGTCTTTGTTGCCGTACACATTCGCTAGCTTTCTTACAAAGGAGTCTAATGCTCCTAGCTTTGACTTTTCGGAGGACAACCAGATCGAACCATCTCAAGTGTAACTGACCGAAATGGTCATGACTTCTGGTACTTAAATGATGAAAGAAAGCTAAGAATGACCTTCTTTTTTGCCTAATTATTGTTTCTCTTGTCCACTTTTGAGTCGTCTATCTGTCTGAACGTTTTAATGCCCTCTATTGCGTTTTTGTTCCATTTATATATAGCTTGCTTACCAACCACATGGTTCCGGGTTCAGTCTCTCTGCGTGGCACCTTGGGCAAGTGTCTTCTACTATAGCCTCGGGCCGACCAAAGCCTTGTGAGTGGATTTGGTAGACGGAAACTGAAAGAAGCCTGTCGTATATATGTGTATATATGTGTGTGGTGTTTGTGTGTGTTTGTCGCCCCAACATTGCTTGACAACCGATGCTGGTGTGTTTACGTCCCAGTAACTTAGCGGTTCGGCAAAAGAGACCGATAGAATAAGTAGTAGTAGACTTACAAAGAATAAGTTCTGAGGTCGATTTGCTCGACTAAAGGCAGTGCTCCAGCATGGCCGCAGTCAGATAACTGAAACAAGTAAAAGAGTAAAAGAATATATATATGCATATATTATACTGGTTGACTAAAAAGTTCGTTCGGTTTTTGCCTACACTAAAATTCAAGCACACTAATAAGTAGTTAACTGCAGTCTGTCCCACCCGCATGCGCACTTCAACATAGTTCGACGCGAACTTGAGATGTGACAGGTTGTATTTTGTGTGCTTGGGATCACCCTGAAAATAGAGAACAAAAAGGAACATAATCGACGTCTCGGAAAGCAGTGGAAATCTGCAGGAAGATATTGATGGTGTACGGAGAAGATGCTGTTATGGAACGTGTGTACAAGAAGTGGTTTTCAAAATTTCGGTCAGGAAATTTTTCGGTTCGATATGCGCCTCCCTCTGGTCGACCAACTGAGATTAACAGACAGTGACGCCAACCCCCGTTATACGATCAGGATAGTCACAATTATTCTCCAGATATCCAAATCGATTATTGAAAACCATTTGTATGATCTTGGATACGTCAGCAGGCTCGATGTTTGGGTCCCACATCAACTGTATGAGGCAAACCTTGACCAACGGATTTATAATAGCGATTTGTTACTGATAGGTAAAGAAAATGAGCTTTTTTGTTTGTTTTTGTTTGGGTTTTTTTTTGTATTTTTTTTTTTGTAGAGAATGGTCACAAGTCACGAAAAATGGATCGTCTATAACAATGTGAAATGCAAACAATCATAGGGGAGGCGCGGTGAACCACCACAAACATCATCCAAAGCAGGACTTCACTTCTCAGAAACAAGACCATTAATTTGGATGTGTCGACAAATTAAAAGCAACGAACCACTAGAAGCATGCAGAATTCGCTAATCGTAGGGGCATTGCCTTTCATCACGACCGCAAGCGTCTTTGCAGGCTCGGCAGAAGTTACTGGAGCTTGGCTTAGACGTTTTGCTGAATCCACCATATTCGCTCGACCTCGAACCTTCCGATTGCCACCTGTTTCTGGCTCTGCAACTTTCATTGACTGGACAGACCTTCAACACTGAAGAGGATGTAAAACTTCACCTGGAAGTATTTTATCGCCATAAAAGCCGGAAATTCTCTGAGCAGGGATTGATGGATCTGCCCACAAAATGACAGAATATACAGGAACGAAACGGTATTCATAT
This sequence comes from Octopus sinensis, assembly GCF_006345805.1. Classification (NCBI taxonomy): domain Eukaryota; kingdom Metazoa; phylum Mollusca; class Cephalopoda; order Octopoda; family Octopodidae; genus Octopus; species Octopus sinensis. The sequence continues at coordinate 92,555,034 of NC_043002.1, forward strand.
CATTGATTGAATAAATCGCTTTGTGTTTAAAACTTGTCTTATTTCTGCTTACAAACCCGAACGGGCTTTTTTGGTCAACCCAATTCATTCATAAATGAACAGTTCACAAAGAGACATCGATACTGAAGTTTTTCGAGAAAAATCTTTGCACTCATTCATCCTTATTTCTCCATCTTAGAATAATAATTTTAATGAATTAAATGTTATAGTATTAAATGAATCCTACCACCACTTTTACAATACTAATATAAACCTTACTGTATACCTACTTTCGCAGCCCCCGTAAATATATATATATATAATATATATATATATATATATATATATATATATATATATATATATATATATATATTACACACACACGCACACAAACACACGTGCACACACACATATATGTAGATATGTATATATATATATATATATATATATATATATATATATATACACAAATACATATATATATGTATATATATATATATATATATATATATATATATATATATATCAAAATAAGCATCAAGGATATCCAGAGGTAATGCAGTACGATCGTTTCATGCAACTCCATTTAATTGTACAAAGCAATCATTACATCAATTTAAAATGCAGAGCAATCTTCAGCTGCACAAAGACATAGACTTTAATTAAATTAGAACAGATGGACACATGGACTGAACCTACATGTCTGCAAAGCGATCTTCTTAAAAAATAACTATGCTTGCGCCTGGCAAAAGCCATGCATGATAACCCGTAAAAGGAAGGAAGCCAACTTAAGGGGTCACTTAACGCGTGAACTAATTCTTCTTAGGACATAGTCTACTGTCTTAAAGTAAGAAAGATAATACACTGGATAGTCTACGGTCTTAAAGTAAGAAAGATAATACACTGGATAATGTAGGCCTGGATACACTGTCTGCAACGTGTTTTGTTTACCGAGGTCTCCTTAACACAGAGCCGAACTACAGAATAATATGAACAAAAAGGAAGGGCACACTGCGTTATGCAGTCTGCGATAACGGTCTAAAAACCAATGCATAAATTCCAGAAATGAGATTTTTTTCTGTATATCCGCATTTCGAGAAATACATCTTGTCGGAATTTTAAAGTAGACCACCAGACATTTAGTAAACCATTAGCATCATTTGCATCTACTCGACATCAAATTATGGTAACGTTGATTATATCCCTTGTGTTTTTCTCCTTGTCTCCTTTCTTATCAGCGTCTTTTGTTTAAACGTCATCTGCTCAAAAGACAACTGTCAAACGGTCTTGTTCTCAGCTTGAAAAATGGCGAAATAAATGATTTCGACCATGAAACCGTGGGTGGTTGTATCTAAGATATATATATATATATATATATTATATTATATTAAATTAGAGATAAAACCACTATTAGGCAAATCATACAATGAAAAACTTAAGCCAATACATAAGATTAATTAATTTATATTATTTTAAATATATATCAAAATTATTAAAAAAAGATAATTAGTATAACACTACGATCGTTTTATGGCTGTCCAATTCTTAAAATTTCGAGTTACAGTCATTCTTCAGGTGATTTAAATATTTAACTTAGCGAGGGTTTATATATATATATATATATATATATATATATATATACCAAGAAAAAAAAAAACAAGAATGGATCGGTAGATTAGTACAATTGTTTCATACTATAAACATTTTATTTCAAGCTGCAAATATTACAGCAAATATAATGTCAAGTATTCATCAGCTAAACCACATATAGGTTTTCCATATATTCTTAGAGAGTGTAAATATCCATATGAAGTTATAGGAGTGAGTTCCGTGAATCTGAAGTAAGATTCCAAGCAGACTATATATGTTTTCCAACAATACAAAGTTTTTTAAATGATTATTAACATCCCAGAGAAGATAAATCTAATATATACAAGCAAACATGTGTATTTGTGTGTGCAAGCAAACATGTGTATTTGTGTGTGCACATATATATGTGTGTGTATAGATAGAGAGGGTGAGTGAGTGAACGAGTGAGTCAGTTAGTTAGTCAGGCAGTCAGTCAGTCAGTTGGTCAGTGAGTCAGTGAGTCAGTGAGAGAGAAAAAGAGAGAAACAGAGAGTAATCCGTGTATTATATCTAAAGCAGCATTCATCTCGAGAAAGCATCTCTAGTGGGTGTATTATGTTGAATTTCTTTTTTAAAAGCATAAAAATATATCAGTACCAGACGGAAACCGTCCAGCAGTGGTGATGGCAGTGTTATATACGTACTTCTGCATCGGACCGTTTTTCTCGGGTCTTGATATCTTGATGTGCTTTTCTGACACTATACATCTAAAAGAGATGCATTCTCAAGATGAATATGCATTTCGTAAGGATTTGATCAATTTCTATACTTCCTGTATGATACACAGATTGCTATTTTGAATTGACACTGCCTCCGTCACTAATAACGATTATATATATATAAGGGCACAGAAGGTGTGCCTAAAGCCAGCTGGAGACGATGATCTCCTGGGGCTAAAATCTACAGTAACATCCACCCTTAGTGGTTAGCCATATTGAGATGGCTAGTATACTTTATATATATTCTCTTATTCTCTTATTTGTTTCAGTCAGTTTGACTCCGCCACACAGGAGCACCGCCTTTAGTCGGGCAAATTGACCCCAGTAAGCCTAGTACTTATTCTATTGGTGTCTTTTGCCGAACCTCTAAGTTACGGGAACGTAAACACACCAACGTTGGTTGTCAAGCGATGATGGGGGGACAAACATAGACACGCAAAACATATATACGCACACACACACGGGTTTCTTTCAGTTTCCGTCTACCAAATCCAATCACAAGGCTTTGGTCGGCCCAAGGTGCCATGCAATGAGACTACACCTGAAACCATGTGGTTGGTAAGCAAGCAAGCTACTTACCACACAGCCATGTATATACATATTGATATAGACACACACACATATACATACATATATATACGCATGTATATGTATGTATGTAACCTATCCTTTGTTTTTGCTCCCTAAATCACCTCATAAAAATAGTAGTAAAATTTCACTCAGATCACACATAGTAATATATCTAATATA
>NC_043002.1:92560613-92570613 GCF_006345805.1 Octopus sinensis
AAAGGAAAGAAAAGGAAGAGGATTTCACGTTTCAAGCGGAGGTCTTCATCAGAAATATAGAAAAAGTCCAAAGAAGGGAAGACGGAGAAAGAAAATCGCCAACGATACGCACACTGCCCCCCACACACACACACACACATACAGAGCTGCTTATACGTACAGGTATGTGTATCTGTATATGTGTCTGTGTATGTGAATATATGTTTACGTGCATCATATGTGTGCTTGTATTTCCCCCGCTGTTGTTTTCCATGCCATATGTTCATTTGTGAAGGAAGATGAGAGTAGGGACTCTTTGTAAATCCCCCCCCACATCCACAGGTAGTTCGGTATGAACCCGGTGATATTTCATATGTACCATACGTTGAACTTTAAACAGGGTGTATCGTTAATGGTAAGCTCCGAAGGAAAGGAACTGTTGAACTGTTTTCGTTGAACCGCGCCCATCATGTCTGATGTTTCAACAAAGATTCTTGAGAATTCCTATGCTTCCGCTATGATGGTGGAGAGCCATCATTCATATATACGTACACACAAAAACGCATAAACATTGAAATATATACATAAGCATATACAATTATACTAACACGCATGCGTACGTAGAAACATACTTATAGGTGTACAAGCGAACACACACATACATAAATACACGCACATATATGCATGAATACATAAATAATAAACATAAGGAAACTGTTCTTCTTTCCTATAATAAATATTATTCCTTAAAACAGATGCCATTAATACAAGCTTGGTAAAAAAAAAATGGTTATCTTCTACGGGTAAATGCAAAGGAACACTTTTTACAAGATCGTAGCAGTATTCCAGGACTTTAATTTAACACGTAGATTACCAATATATTCTCCTTGACATGAAACTTTGCTGAGGTCAGCAATCGTAGGTCCAGAAAATATCGAGAGAAATTCCTGTGGACTTATGAATTGAATCATGATTTATAATAATTACGAGTTCCTAACTTTGGGTAAATGAAAATATAGGAAAGGCGAATCAGATATTCACCACTATGAAAATAAGTCTGCTAGGAGATAGGACTGCTGCCATTACACGAACACGCACGAGAACAAACTGAAATAAGTAAAGGATACAAGCAGTTGAAACGTCTAGTAACTGGGTTTCCGTGTTACAGTTTGATTCGATGAGCCGAACAGCCTGCTCCTGAACTAATGTGCAAATGGTTGAGCACTCGACAGACATGCTTACTTTTAACGTAGCGTGACAGTGAATGTGACAAAGATGGCTCTTTGAATTATGGGTATAACTCTTTTTTGCCAGCTGAGTGGAGTGGAGCAACGAGAAATAAAGTGTCTCACTGAAAGACACAACTCGATGCCAGGAATCGAACTGACGACTTTATGAACGTGAGCCGAATTCCCTAACCACTAAGCCACGCGCCATTACGAACGAACAGAAAAAATGAAGGTTACAAACAACTCGAGCATTTGAGATACTTGAACGAACACATGAAGAGAGACTTGCCATCAAGATGAGGAAGACATTGACCACCACTGGTAGCTTTCCCATCAACATTAATTCCGACAGGGTGTATATTAGGCGAACAGATGGAGGCACAGGAAACGGACTTTGAATGCTGTATCGTACCATATCTACAATAGGCACAAGGCCTGAAATCTTAGGGGAGAGGGCTAGTGGATAACATTCATCCTCGTGCTGGACTGATACTACTTTATCGACCCTGAAATGATGAACGGTAAAGTCGACCTCGGCAGCATTTGAACTCAAAACGTAAAGATGGACGGAACGCCGATATGCATTTTTGTCAGGCGTGCTAACAATCTTGCCCAGCTCGCAGCTTCAACTACCGTATAACAAAGAGAGAATAGCAACAAAACACGATGATAGAGGGGTAGTCATTTACATTGATTCCCGGGCTAAACTGGTATATATTTTATCGACACTGAAAGGATGAAAGGGTAAAGTCGACCTTGGCAGCATTTGAACTCAAAACGTGAAGACGGACGAATTACCGCAAAGCGTGTTCTTTTTTATTTTTTTTTTCGGGCGTGCTAACAATTCTGCCAGTTCGCAACTTCGGCTATTGTATATTAAAGGGAGAATAGAAACAAGACGTGATGATTGTAGCTAGAATGTCTTTGATTAATGGTCAGATCAACTGGAAGCGATCTTGATACTAAAGAACAACATACACTATGTGCATACGTATAGACATACATACACTTATCTATATACAGGCATATGCATACAACATAAGGTTATATTTGAGTGTACTTACATGCATAAATATGTATGTTTGCATTCATGTATGTACGTATGTATGTGTATAACAAGGATTACGAACGTGCGCATATACACACAGACATATAAGGAAAATGTTTTGCATAGCCGGCTATTCCTAGACAACTGTACTTAACAATAGGTGAAATATTAATTAGGTACGTATCACTAATTAATTAGTGACGTATCATTTAGGCTATTAGCTAAAATGATTTAATAATAGACTTTCCTTTCCTATGAATATTGTTATTATATCTTAATTACCAGACACACATTTAACATCAAACATAACGCATCTTACCTAGTTTTCCGTTCCCATTAAGTTCTGTCCGCACGACGTTCTCAGATGCACCATAAATAGATATGTGAGTGCTTGTGTATGTGTGTATATGTATGTATGTATGTATGTATGTATGTATGTATGTATGTATGTTTGTATGTATATATGTATGTATGTATGTATGTATGTATGTATGGTTTATTTCAAGCTTTCTTGGCAATAGAGACAGAGTCGGTTTCCAACCTAGATCCAAGGCTCCTTCTTAGGAATTTCAACATCAACAGCAGGGTATTTTTGTATGTACGTATGTATGCATTCAATATCTGACCGCGTGTGGATCGTTGGCGATTTTTTTTCTCTCCGTCTTCCCTTCTTTGGATCTTTCCTTTTCCTATGTTTCTGACGAAGAGCTCCGCTCCAAACGTTAAATCTTCCTTCTTTCTTTCTTTTCCTGAGCATCCAATAACACTATACTTGTTCCACGTCCTCGCGTTGTTGTGTTTTCATGTTTTGATTAACTGTATGTATGTATGTATGTATGTATGTATGTACGTATGTATGTATGTATGTATGTATGTATGTATGTATGTATGTATGTATGCAGTATGTATGTATGTATGTAGGATGTATGCATGTATGTATGTTGTATGTATGTATGTATGCATGTAGTAGTATGTATGTATGCATGTATGTATGTATACATGTATGTATGTATGTAGTATGTATGCATGCATGTATGTATGTATGTATGTATGTATGTATGTATGTATGCATGCATGTATGTATGCATGTATGTATGTATGTATGCATGTATGTATGTATGTATGTATGTATGTATGTATGTATGTATGTTTGTATGTATGTATGTATGTATGTATATGAAGGCGCGCGTTTTAGTGGTTAGAGTATTCGGCTCACGGTCGTAAGGCCATGAGTTCGATTCCCTGTAACGTGTTGTGTCCTTCAGCAAAACGCCTTATTTCACTTTACTCCTGTCCACTCAGCTGGCAAAAATGAGTAGTACCAGTGTTTCAATGGGCCAGCCTTGTCGCATTCTGTTACGTTGAATCTCCTTGAGATCTGTGGTTAAGGGTACGCGTGTCTGTGGAATGCAAGCAACTTTTACGTTAATTTTATGTGCATGCTGTTCCGTTGATCGGATCAACTGGAACGTCGTCATTGTATCCGACTGAGTGCCATTTATGTATGTATGTATGTCATTGTTCAGTTTTATTTCAAGATTTATTGCCAATAGAAAAAGAGCCGGTTTCTAACCTAGATTCAAGTCTCCTTCACTGGCAAAATGGCAACCAGCCAGAGTTTTTTTTCAGTTTGGGGAATAGATGAAAGTCAGAGGAGGCTAAGTCTGGCGAATAAGGCAGATGGGGAACAAATTCGTATCCACAATCACGAATTGTTGACATGGCAACCACTGAGGTGTGGGCTGGAGCATTGACGTGATGAAAAAGGACTCCTCTGGTGAGCATTCCTGGCCTTTTTTCTTTGATCGCTTCCTGGAGGCATTACAGTAGCTGAGACCCTCTGCAAGGTAATCGATCAACAAGACACTTTGAGAATCCAAAAAAACTGATGACATGACCTTGCCAGCTGAAGGAATGACCTGGCCTTCTTTGGAGTAGGAGAAGATATGTGCTTCCACTGCTTTGAATGTTCTTTGGTTTCAGGCTGGTAGTGATGAACCCAACTTTCGTCCATAGTAATAAAACGAGCAAGAAAATTCTCTTCATCGGCTTCAAACAGTCCCAGTTTGCTCGTGGACAAAGTGCACCTGGTGCGTTTCTGTTCAGGAGTCTAAAGGCGAGGGACCCACCTCGCAGAAACCTTTGAGAACCCAAGTTCTTTTGTCACAATGTTGTCTGCTCTTTCATATGAGATGCCCAGTCTCTCAGTTATCTGGCGACATGATATTCGACGATCTTGCATTATCATACCAAGAGCAAGGTCAATGTTGTCTTCGGTGGTTGCAGTTGGAGGCCTCGCTTGTCTGGGATCATCTTCCACATTCTCCCTGCAACGCTGGAATTCATTTACCCAGTGTTTGACTGTTGCATATGAAGGAGCATTGTCTGCTAAGGTTCTCACCATATCTTCATGGATTTCTGATGGAGTCATGCCTTTCAAATGAAGGTACTTTATGACAGCACGAAACTCAGTTTTCTCCATTTTCCTTGTAGCCTCTACACTTGTTTATTCAAAAATCTGTAACAAAAAAATGAAATATCAGAATCATGAAAATGAACAAGAATACTTCGAAAAGACTGTACTTACCAAAAAAAATTGTTTCAGCTACCTAGCAGCCCCGTTTTTATGTTAGGCTCAAATCTTTTCATACACTCCTCGTATTTCTCAGTATTGTTACAGTTTTCATCTGTTATAGAGATTTTCCAACTAGCTAATTTGCTCATTATACGAGATTATACTTTATAATTACAAAATAGATGAATATTTTTCAGCAACAGCTGTTGTTGATGCTATTATTGTAATATTATTTTTGTGTTGATGATTGTGTCCCCCGGAATCTGGCAATTTCATTGGTGGAAAGTAATGCACATCGTATACCCAGAGAATTTAGAAAAATGCAACAGGACTTAATCATATTCCACCCGATGAAGCGCCCACACTTCAATTATATAGCAATTATATAGAATGATCTTGTATAATGGTATATGGATATAAATCCTCAACTTAAAACTTGTGTGCAGTGAGGAAACCAATGCTGTGATCTACTATTAAAGCCTGTTATCCCCCATCCTCATAGTACATTATTCTTCTATTAACCTAATGCAGAGGAGGTCCACGTGTGTATCCAATCTGGAATATACCCTACTGTAGGCTAACATGTAGTATCCAAATAACAGCGCAAGAAATCTCAAATGCATGTTACTAGGTTTTTACCCGAATTATACTAAATATATATGTACATATCTGTGTTCTGCTTTTAAATATTCGAAATCTTCTTGTACGGGAGGAGCTAGTTTGCAACAAAGATACAAAAGTTCCATCGTTGGAATATAGATTATAAACGCAAATTCACTTTTTCAATATAAGAATATTTCTAGGCAGCGAGCTGGCAAACACGTTAGCATGTCGAGCCAAATGCTTAGCGGTATTTCGTCTGGCTTTACGGTCTGAGTTCAAATTCTGCCGAGGTCGACTTTGCCTTTCCTCCTTTCGGGTTCGATAAATTAAGTACCAGTTGCGTACTGGAGTCGATCTAATCGACTAGCTCCTTCTTCCAAAATTTCGGGCCTTGTGCCTAGAGTAAAAAAGAATATAGGGCGGCGAGCTGACAGAATGGTTAGCACGCCGGGCGAAATGCTTAGCGGTATTTCGTCTGCCGCTACGGTCTGAGTTCAAATTCCGCCGAGGTCGACTTTGCCTTTCATCCTTTCGGGATCGATTAAATAAGTACCAGTTAAGCACTGGGGTCGATATAATCGACTTAATCCGTTTGTCTGTTTTTGTTTGTCCTCTCTGTTTAGCCCCTTGTGGGTAGTAAAGAAATAGGTATTTCGTCTGTTTTTACGCTTTGAGTTGAAATTCCGCCGAGGTCGACTTTGCCTTTCATCCTTTCGGGGTCGATAAATTAAGTACCAGTAGCGTACTAGAGTCAGACTAATTGAATGGTCCCCTCCCCCAAAATTTCGGGCCTTGTGCCTAGATTAGAATAGAATATAAGAATATTTCTACTGTTCCACTGACAGATTGTAATTGTAATATTCAAATTAGCTGGTTAATTTCTTTTTATCTACGTATGTATTTATATGTATGTAAGTATATGTTTCTATTGTTTATTCCTTCTCGAGCCACGCCTGGCTCATAAGGGCCGGTTTCCCGCTTTCCTTTGCGTATAGGTTCCCCACCTGGATGGAATGCCGGTCCGTCGCAAGATGCAGGAGGAAAGAGTGAGAGAAAGTTGTGGCGAAAGAGTCAGCAGAAGTTTGCCATTAACTTCTGCCGGAGCTGCGTGGAGCTTAGATGTTTCGCTCATAAACACACACATCGCCCGGTCTGAGATTCGAACCCGCGATTCGCTGCTCTAGCCACTAGGCCATGTGCCTCCACATATGTTTATATACACTACAATATTTTGAAGAGAGTTTTACTTTTGCGATAGAATGAAAAACACATTCTAGAAATAAACGACTAGATAGAACATACTAATTCTACAGAAAGCGTAAGTTTGTGTCTAAGACGAGGGAAATGAGAATGTGCGCATCGATGAAAATTTTAGCCCTAACATCGATTCCGCGCCCACACATTCTTTCTAATCGCATATCAACCGCAAACACAGAATTTTGTACGTAACTCTTAACAGAGGAGGCTTTACTTCTGGGAATAAGGAAGTCATAATGCTTTCGTCAACTATCATAGCTGCTTCCATTTTTGCGTGTGCTTTCGTTGATATGCATTCATACAGACGCTTATATATATGTGAGTCTATAATATATATATATATATTTTTATTTGTTCCTTCTCAAGCCATGCTTGGCTCAGAAGGGCCGGTTTCCTGGTTTCTTTGGCGTATAGGTTCCCCACCTGGACGGGACGCCGGTCCGTCGCAGGTAAGCTGCAAGATGCAGGAGGAAAGAGTGAGAGAAAGTTTTGGCGAAAGAGGCCGGAAGAAGTTCGCCATTTCCTTCTGCCGGAGCAGCGTGGAGCTTAGGTGTTTCACTCATAAACACACACATCACCTGGTCTGAAATTCGAATCCGTGATCCCTCGTCTATAATATAGTTCTTCGCTGTCTAATAAGTCGGTCTCTAGACCAGTGGTTCCCAAATTGTGGTCCACGGACCCCTGGTACTCCGCAAAGGTAGTACTAGGAGTCCGTGAGCAAGTTAAGCTGACATATTTTTCAATATCCTAGGGTTCGTAGGAAAATTCATTTAAATAAAAGGGTTCTTTGGTAGTGAAAAGGTTGGAGACCACTGCTCTAGATTCTTGATCAACAAGTGCACTGAACTTAGTGTTTTTGTTTGTTAAATCCACTAGTATCACAGTAGGGTGAATAAAGGACTGAGATGTTTATCTAGGCATCTAGTCAAGATTGATAGCCCTTAGTCTTCCAATGACCGACATCAAAACCTAAATTCTTACACATTTTTTATTTCTTTATTTCAGTATTTTTTCTTTTCTTTATTTTTTACTTTTCTTTATCTCTATATTTTTAGTTCAGTGTTTGCCCTTGAACCTTCAAACTGTATAAGAGCCAGTTTGTATTTTATAATTCAATAAATACCTGATGGTATGAACTTTAAGTGTAATGTTACGTAACAGAATATTGTCAGTCGATTACATCGACCCAGTACGCAACTGGTACTTAATTTATTAATCTTGAAAGGATTAAAGGCAAAGTCGACCTCGGAGGAATATGAACTCAGAACGTAGAGCCAGACGAAATACTTATTTCTTTACTACCCACAAGGGGCTAAACACGGAGGGGACAAACAAGGACATACAAACGGATTAAGTCGATTACATCGACCCCAGTGCGTAACTGGTACTTAATTTATCGACCCCGAAAAGATGAAAGTCAAAGTCGACCTCGGCGGAATTTGAACTCAGAAAGTAACGGCAGACGAAATACGGCTACGCATTTCGCCCAGCGTGCTAACGTTTCCGCCAGCTCGCCGCCTTCTTCACGTAATAAATTATTATTTCTTTATTGCCCACATGGGGGATAAACATAGAGGGGACAAATAAGGACAGACAAAGGGATTAAGTCGATTACATCGACCCCAGTGTGTAACTGGTAGTTATTTAATCGACCCCGAAAGGATGAAAGGCAAAGTCGACCTCTGCGGAATTTGAACTCAGAACGTAGCGGCAGACGAAATACCGCTTAAAATTTCGCCCGGTGTGCTAACGATTCTACCAGCTCGCCGCCTTCTTCACATAATAAAATATTGAAGCAGTTCTGATAACATTGTGTAACACGATTTTTATCCTTGGGTAGCAACTGCTATTTCTTATTTGCCTTACCGCTAGAACATATGAAAAGTGGCTACTATCTCCTTCAAACTTTGTTTTTGTTATATTTATTCAACCCCCAAAGAATCGCCCTCAACAAATGCCGATGGTCCTCTCCTGCTACCCCTGCTTATCATCAGAGATACAAGCCACTAAGGGACATGCTCAAGGGGTTAAGGTCAAGCATGTGAGAAGCAAATCTGTGTATTTGAGTAGAATATTTGCAATAACGATATTTCTGAAATTCAGCAATTCAGTGTTAAACCCCTCTGAAATGTAATGGAAAATAGGTCAGTTTCGAAACATTGATGTCCAGGTCACAAAAGCAAAGTATGAAGGGAATAGCAGTCATTTCCTTCGATTTCTAGATATAAGCAAATAGAAAACAACACTTACTGACCAAGCACACACACATACAAGAAAAAAGAAAAAAATTGTTGCAAAGTGTAATGAATATTTTGAAATATCACTGATATTGTTTAGTCTTGATCTTTGAAATGTGTTTTGCACTGTTCATCCATTATACCTGATTCGGCAATGTACATTTTACATGTAACTTTTCAGAATTTAATGCTATGTGTTATATCAAGTTATTTATCATACTTAAGCACATCAAAAAGTTGCACACATATTCATATATATCTACACCTACTTTAGTGTGTATGTATGCCTGTATGTATGTAGTACGTATGTAGTAAGTATGTATGTATGTATGTATGTATGTATGTATGTATGTATATATGTATGCATGTATGTATGCATGTATGTATGCATGTATGTATATATGTATGTATGTATGGATGGCTGGATGTATATATGTATGCATGTATTATGTATGCATAGTACACACACACATGCATCTTGCGGCTAATATGCATCATATTCCTTGGAATATTTTCAGGCACAAGGGCGTGTGCCAAAAGGTGCAATAGGCCGACGCTGCGAAATTTAGACTAAAAACAAGGAACACATACACAAACAGAATTTGAATTTGATTACATGTATAAATATATATATATATATATATATTATATATATATATGATATATATATACATATGTATAATATATTGTAATATATTAGGGAGTAAATCCCAACTTACAGGGAAAATTAGATTTAGGATTAAATCAAATTTCACAGTATAAATATAAATTAAATTAGAGATAAAACCACATTTGCCTAATAGTGGTTTTATCTCTAATTTAATTTATATATATATATATATATATATATTATATATAATATATATATATATATATGTTCGTGTGCGTCTCTGTGTCTGTGTATAAAGTTACATTTGTTGGATATTTGAAGGTCTTCGGGATATAATTTATGTATTTTTTCTACATTTATACTATAAGAATGGGTGGAGCCGCCAACATTCCAACAGCTCACTGACGCAAATTATTTCCTCAAACGATTGTCAGAGCAATTTTTTTGTCATAGTCAAGA
>NC_043002.1:92575613-92580613 GCF_006345805.1 Octopus sinensis
CCACTGGTGCTAAATTGGTGTTATCAAATTAATATTCAATTTTTCACCCTCATTTTTAATTTCAATATTAAATTAATACGGTCTCAAACCGGCAAAAACTACTGTAGTGAATTATTTTATGCAGTATTATTTCCGGTAATTTAGCGCGCCAAAACGAAGACTTTTGAAAAGTAACCACAAGTGTAAAAGGTAGAACTACATACATGTCCGTCCTTGTGCGGCCGTCTGGTGTATAGTTCTTCAAATTATATTTGTATGGACGATCATACTGAAGATCTACGGACAAATTGCGTAAGAAAAATTAAGTAATCTGTTCGCAGTGAAACATTGTTTATGATTAATCTATATTTTTGTTACTTTTCATTTCTCTAGCTCGCTTACGTTGTGGTGTTTGCTAAGTTTTCTAGAGAACATTTCTTAGTGTGGTAAGACTATAGCCAGATCTACTTCTAGCATTAGGTTTGTCCACATAGTGGTCATACCTCTCATATATATATATATATATATATATATATATATATATATATATATATATATATTGTGTGTGTGTGTGTGTGTGGTGTGTGTGTGTGTGTGTGTGTGTGTGTAAAATATATAACTACATACGTACATACATACATACGCACATACATACATACGCACATACATACACATAGACATGTTTGCATGCATTTGAAAATATGAACATTTACACCTTGTTTCCATTTTTTCTTTTTTAACACAGGTATATTGTAACATAACCATTTTTTTTTTTTCCTATTTATTTCTGCATTAATCAATCAATGACACAATGAATGAATGAATAAGGTTGTGAAAAAAATAGTCCATGATACGTTGTGTAGAAGTGAGATCGAAGAAGAAAGATTGAACAAAATAAACTGGGAGAACGACACACACACACACACTCACATACACACACATACACACTCATATACATACAACATACACACACACACACACACACCACACACACACACACACACACACACACTCACATCACACACCACACATATATATATATATATATATATTATATATACATAATGTATATATATAATGCCATCAATACTGTTGAACAATCGTTATGTGGTTCATATTGATGTAATCCAATCATTGTATTTGTAAGCAATCGAACAGAGGACATTGTATCTGTAAATGTGACTTCAATCTGATGTTTGCATTGAATCATAATAAATCAAATGAATGATTAACAAAACTCAGAGGAGTATATTAAAGGTTGGTTGAATACGTTGTTGTAAGAAAACAGCAATCATTTTCCTTTGTTCAACGGTTTTCTTTTTGTATTGTCACTTTCTGATTGCAACCAGCGTTAGTCATATTAATACATTATTATTTATTATTATTATTATTATTATTATTATTATTATTATTATTATTATTATTATTAATTATTATTATTATATTCAGTAGTTTTATTTTTATAGCGTCTTTCACACTTCACTACCGAGCGCAGCTCTGTGTGCCTTGGGTATGTGCTGTGGTTTGCTGTGAACCTCTTATGGTTACGGTATTGAAAATGTTCTGCGTAGGATGTGTGCAGTGCCTAGTAGTGCAATTTTCTGTATGTTATATGTGTTTGTAAGTCCTGGTGTTTTTGTTATGTATTTGTCTGAATATTTTTTATCATGCCAATGCCCCTACTATGATAAGATTGTTTCTTCTGTTTTCAGATTCCATTCTAGTTACCTCTATTTCCAGGTCTTTGTTTTTGAGAGTTTCTCCATTTCTTTTAGAGACACGTTGTCACCGCCCCCGTATTGATACATCAATTAGAAAGCATTTTTTCCTTCATGGTCTCTGACAAACTATATCTGGTCTGTTGGCCTTAATTCTCTGTCTGTGTGTATCGGCATATCCCAGAGTATGGTTGCTTTCTCGTTTTCTGTGACCTTTTCTGGTGTGTGCCTATACCACTCTTTTTTCCTGTTGTTATTCCTAATGTTTGCATAGCTTCCAATGTATGATTATTATTTATTATTATGATTATATTATTATTATTATTATTATTATTTTATATTATTGAGTGAGAGAGCAGTGCATGCCATCCAAGAGACACTAGGGTAAAATATATGAAGCCCAGTATACCTATCATGACGACTACCGTCTGATAAGGGTAAACTAGGCCGCATACATCAGGGCATTTACCTGGTACTGCTGCATCAGGTCATTTATTATTATTGTATATTATTATTATTAGTATTATTATTATTATTATTATTATTATTATTATTGTTCAGTAGTTTTATTTTTATAGCGTGCTTTCAACTTCACTACCGAGCGCAGCTCTGTGTGCCTTGGTATGTGCTGTGATCTGTTGTGATTCTCTGATGGTTATTGTATGGAAAGTGTTCTGCGTAGAATGTGTGCAGTGCCTAGTAGTGCAATTTTCTGTATGTTATATTGTTTGAAAGTCCTGGTGTTTTTGTTATGTATTTGTCTGAATATTTTTTTATCATGCCTAATGCACCTAATTATTATTATTATTATTATTATTATTATTATTATTATTATTATTATTATATTATTATTATTATTTTATTATTATTATTATTATTATTATATTATTATTATCATTATTATTATTATTATTAATTATTATTATATTGAGTGAAGAGCAGTGCATGCCATCCAAGTGACACTAGGGTAAAATATATGAAGCCCAGTATACCCATCATGACTACCCGTCTGATAAGGGTAAACTAGGCACATGCATCAGGGCATTTACCTGGTACTGCATCAGGATATTTATTATTATTATTTATTATTATTATTATTATTATAATTATTATTATTATTATTATTACTATTATTATTATTATTATTATTATTATCATTATTATTATTATTATTCAAGCTGACAGAATCGTTACCATGCCGGGCGAAATGCTTAGCGGTATTTCGTCTGCCGCTATGTTCTGAGTTCAAATTCCGCCGAGGTCCACTTTGCCTTTCATCCTTTCGGGCTCGATTAAATAAGTACCAGTTATGCTCTGGGGCCGATATAATCGTCTTAATCCGTTTGTCTGTCCTTGTTTGCCCTCTCTGTGTTTAGCCCGTTGTGGATAGTAAAGAAATAGGTATTTCGTCTGCTGCAAAGTTCTTAGTTCAAATTCTGCCGAAGTCGATTTTAACTTTCATCCTTTCGGGGTCCATAAAATAATTGCCAGTTGAACACTGGAGTCGATGTAATTGACTTAATCTCCCAAATTTGAGGCCTTGTGCTTTCAATAAAAAGGATTGTTATTATTATTATTATTATTATTATTATTATTATTATTATTATTATTATTATTATTATTAAATATTATTATATTATTATTATTATTATTTATTATTATTATTATTGAGTGAGAGAGCAGTGCATGCCATCAAAGTGACACTGGGGTTAAAATATACAACGCCCATAATAACCATCATGACTACCCGTCTGATAAGGGTAACACCAGGCACATGCATCCACACCCTATGTGCGCGACAGGGTGACTCATATCAATAAACAGCACATGACCTTGGTGGGGCCCAGTTAGAATTTTCTTCAGGTTTGGAGTAGCCCATCCCGCTCAACGGTCCCTGAATAAGGGTGTTTATTATGTTGAAAAAACACGCCATGTTTCCAGAGGTGAATTATTCAAAACCCCAAAGAATCCCTATCAACACATGGCTATGATGCTCCCCACTACTTCTGCTCGTGATCAGAGATTCACATATCGTCTATCGTCAGCCACTAAGGGCATATGCTCAACTGATTAAGGTCAAGAAACTGACAAGCAAATCTGTGGTATTGAGCAGAATATTTGCTGTAGCCCATCTTTTATACAAGACCAAACATATTATTATGATATTATTATATTATTATTATTATTAATTATTATATTATTATTATTGATTATTATTATTATCATTATTATTATTATTATTATTATTTATTATTATTATTATTTATTATTATTCATAGTTATATTTTTATAACGTGCTTTCACCTTCATTACCGAGCGCAGCTCTGTGTGCCTTGGGTATGTGCTGTGATTTGTTGTGATGCTCTGATGGTTACTGTATTGGAAGTGTTTTCCGTAGGATGTGTGCAGTGCCCAGTAGTGCAATTTTCTGTATGTTATATGTGTTTGTAAGTCCTGTTGTTTTTGTTATGTATTTGTCTGAATAGTTTTTTATCATACCTAATGCGCCTACTATGGCCCAGTGGTTAGGGCAGCGGACTCGCGGTCATAGGATCGCGGTTTCGATTCCCAGACCGGGCGTTTGTGAGTGTTTATGAGCGAAAACACCTAAAAGCTCCACGAGGCTCCGGCAGGGGATGGTGGGATCCCTGCTGTACTCTTTCACTACAAACTTTCTCTCACTCTTACTTCTTGTTTCTGTTTGTACCTGTATTTCAAAGGGCCGGCCTTGGTCACTCTCTGTCTCACGCTGAATACCCCGAGAACTACGTTAACGGTACACGTGTCTGTGGAGTGCTCAGCCACTTACACGTTAATTTCACGAGCAGGCTGTTCCGTTGATTCGGATCAACCGGAACCCTCGTCGTCGTAACCGACGGAGTGCTTCCATCCACTATGATAGGGATTGTTTCTGTTTTTAGATTCCACATTCGCGTTACCTCTATTTGCACAAGATGCCACGCATAGGAACTGAACTGAAAACTACATGATTGCAAAGTGAGCTTCTTAACCACTTAAAATCCCTGCACCTATTGATCCTCCTCGCTAATTCCCCCATACACTGAGAGTAAGGGAGATAACTTCAGTTGATTGAAGTATCTAGACAATATAGACAAGGCAGATTGGAAAGGGTGTCTGCTCGTTAAAGTCAACTCGTGAAACCAATAGTCAACGTTTCAGTCTTATTAGAACTCCTCAGTGAAGCATGTTGTAATGAGCTGACAACACTAAGAGATTCCTTAAATCCTTAAGAATGTTTCAGCCCGAAGGCTGCGGCCATGCTGGGGCACCACATTAATATAT
>NC_043002.1:92585613-92588113 GCF_006345805.1 Octopus sinensis
TATATATATATATATATATATATATATATATATATATCGAAACAGTATAGATCTTTTGGACGGAATTTCTACACATTTGCTGAGTGTTATATTTTTGTCAAATTTTGCGTTAGTTGTGTTTCCGTTAAATTTTTGAAAGATATATGTGTGTGTGTGTGTGTGTGTGTGTGTGTGTGTGTGTGTGTGTGTGTGTGTGTGTGTGTATACATATATATATACATGTGTGTGTGTATGTATGCATGTATGCATGTATGTATGCATGTATGCATGCATGTATGTATGTATTATGTAAGTATCGCTCGCAGTGTCAACGACATCAAACTTTCAAAATTAGCCAATTCATGCATCAGAGTCAATAACAACATACACTCACTCACATACACACACACACACATAAACGCACACATGCATACATACATACATACATGCATGCATACGTACATACATATATACATACATACATATCTATTATATCATATATGTTTGATGAAGTGATTCCGCTTGCTAAAACTGTTAGCAAAAAGTCACAGTAACTATTTAGGGCGATATTAATTTCTTCCAGATGCACAAGAACCCCAGCTTTCTAAGGCAGGAGGTTGATAGAATAAGATACTGTGATATTTGTGGGCCTTTACCCTACCACCCGTTGCCAAAGTGCATTTGCAGCAAAACTGAAACGAAGCGAGGATTAAGAAAACTGATCACAGACACCATTTTGTGAAAGTCGCTTATTTCTTTTGTGCCCAGTTTAATATATTATCATATCGTAAGAAGTTGAATGGAGGAAGTATGTCACACCCACTGTTGTTGTTGTTGTTGTTGTTGTTATTGTTGTTGTTATTGTTGTTGTTGTTGCTGCTGCTGCTGCTACATGTTGTTGTTGATCAGGTTGTGGTTGCTCCTGTTGCTGAAATGGGTTTAGATATGCGCCGCTGTGGTTTTTTTTTTTTTTTTTTTTTGCTTTTCCAAGGTCCTGTTACATCACGGAACCTCCCGCTCAAGCATTGCAGTACTAACGCTGTAAACTTTTCGGTTCAGTTCCTTTATTCCATACACACACACACACACACACACACACACACACACACACTCACACACACACACACACACACACACTCACACACATATATATATATATATATATTATATATATATATATACGTTTAAATATTTGTTGTGCAAGAATTTTTATGTGAAGTCGTGTGTTGAAACAGATATTGTTATATTTCGGAATGGCCGAAATAAGATTAAGATTAATGTAAAAAATAAATATCACTGAAGCAAAATAACACCAAATATATAGTGCGTGTGTTTTTATTGGCTAAACTGGCATATGACCATTCCGAAATATAACAATATATATATAATATATATATATAATATATATACATATAATTATATATATATATATATATATATATATATTATATATATTTACCATGTACTGATGAGGCCTTCATGCATCCTAATCCCGATTTATTAAATTGAAATTTTATAATTTTTTGTTGCTTGTTGATTTGAATAGCAGCGTATGTGTGAAGATGTGTGTGTGTGTGTGTAAATACATACATGCATACATGCATACATACATACATACATACATACATACATGCATACATGCATACATGCATACATACATACATACATACATACATACATACATACATACATACATACATGCGTATAACAGGCGCAGAGATGTGCGGTAGACAAGAGAAAGTCGCTTAACTAACTGTTTCATGGTCTATTGTTTTTTCACTGCCGTGTAAAAAGAATATTTTGTAATTTATAAAAAGCCGTCAATAACACATATATGCAAATTAGGTTATCCATCACCACGATCTAGTCTAATGTAAGATTGCTCTATATAACAGTTGAATGTTCTTTGCTACGATTTGGGGGAGCAGATGAGTATATCTTTTCTGCAAAGTACTGAATGAATTATGAAACGGTCCGTCAGGAGATTCCCATTTCTGTTCCAATGTATCAGAGCAATACAGAATATGTTTACTCTCTCTTTCTCTGTCGCTCTGTCTCTCTCTCACACACACATACACACATATATAGACACATAAATATATAAAGGCATGCGTATTTACTACATACATATATACGAGAGAGTACTGAAAAGTTCCTGGCTTTGGGTATAAGAAAATACAGGAGGATCAGTTAAATGTGAATTTATTGAACATATTCCCCTTCTCAGGTTCACACACTCATTGCGCGATCATTCAGCTTTTCTAAGCCTTGTAAAAGAACTCGATAGGTTGAAATTTTTTCGTTAAAAGCAAGTTTAAGACTAAGGCGCGAAACAGCGCCTTAGTCTTGTATGAGTCTATACTGAAAGTAAAGGACCTGGGTATCTTGGTGGATTCTTCCTTTTCACCTTCGGCCCAATGCGTCCATGCTCCAACAAAGCACGCGGAGTTCTGTTTTTGATTCGACGGTCATTCGGAATGCTCACAGCAGCCATATTCCTACCGCTCTATGTCGCGCTGGT
>NC_043002.1:92593113-92608113 GCF_006345805.1 Octopus sinensis
GCAAAAACGCCAGCAACAGCGACTGAAAGAACAGCAACTACAACTGCAAGAACAACAGCAGAAGCAACAACAACAACAACAGCTACAAATGCGAGAACAACAGCAGAAACAACAACAGCATCAACAACTGAACAACAACAACAACGGCTACACCTGCAAGTACAACAGCAGAAGCAACAACAACAAAAGTTACTATTACAGCAACAAATGCTGCAATTAATGAGAACTAAGTCGTCAGGAAATGCTGAAAAAAAATCTTCTCGCCAGATTATGTTGCAAACTCGATAACAGGGTTTAAGTACGAATCAGACAAAGGAGTTATCTTCGAGACTTACTCTTTTACTCTTTTACTTGTTTCAGTCATTTGACTGCGGCCATGCTGGAGCACCGCCTTTAGTCGAGCAAATCGACCCCGGGACTTATTCTTTGTAAGCCCAGTACTTATTCAATCGGTCTCTTTTGCCGAACCGCTAAGTGACGGGGACGTAAACACATCAGCATCGGTTGTCAAGCAATGCTAGGGAGACAAACACAGACACACAAACACACACAGGCATATATATATATATACATATATACGACAGGCTTCTTTCAGTTTCCGTCTACCAAATCCACTCACAAGGCATTGGTCGGCCCGGGGCTATAGCAGAAGACACTTGCCCAAGATGCCACGCAGTGGGACTGAACCCAGAACCATGTGGTTGGTTAGCAAGCTACTTACCACACAGCCACTCCTGCGCCTATAGAAGATACCAACAAATATCTTCAATAAAGAATGCAAAAATTGGGACGACGATATGAAAATGCGTTTAATCTTAAGAAAACTGGCTGCAGGAGAACATGAGCGTTACAGCAATTATGTACTCCCGAAAAACCCTTCTGACATGAACTTTAAAGATATAATAGACACATTGTGTAAAATCTTTAGTGAGAACAGCTCGTTGCTCAATACACTTTGGGAATGTTTGAACCTAGAAAAGAACAACGAGGAGGACTACATCACATTTGCTGGTAGAGTTAACAGGGAATAGGGAAAGTTCGAGCTGAACGAATTGACGTCAGATATATTTAAGTGCCTGATATTTACTCAGGGGTTAACTGCAGAGAAAGACGCTGAAGTGAGAACAAGAATTCTCGCTAAGCTGGAGCAAAACCAAGCTGTAACTTTGCAACAAGTGTTAAAAGAATGTGGATGAATAGTAAATTTAAGACACGACACAGAGAAAATTGAACATATACTCCCAAGTGACACAAGTACGAAATAGGCAGAATAGAAATCAAGTGTGTACCAAAATACTGTACAAACAGGACAAGAATCAGGAAAAATGAAACCATGTTTTGCATGTAGAGGTCTAAACCTGAGGAAAAACTGTCCATTTAAGAAAGCAGAATGTTTCCGTTGTGGAAAAATTGGACACGTAAAATGCACTGTAAAGCCTAGATGACAAAATGAGGGACCGAAACAAAGAAAAACGAATAAGCAGTATGTCGTCGAGAGAAAATGGTAATATAACAAAGAGAAAATTCGTAAATGTTAAAATTTAAAATATAAGAGTAAAAATGATGTTGTGAACGAAAAAACTTGGGAGTATATCGGTAGGCCGAAATTAAGTAAATCTACAAAAGTAGCACATGGTGTTACGGTTAAAAAGATTGTATTTTGTCGGTGAATTTCTGTGTAATGTAACAGTTCGTGACCAAATGAAAACAGCAAAAATATATGTGCTAAAAAATTCAGTTAATCTATTCGGCACAGAGTTGGTGGGAATATTCAGATTGTGGAATACACCCATAAATGTTTTGTGTGGGAACACAATCGGCTCAGTCGAAGGTTTGAATGTGGCTGAGGGGCCGAAACAAAAAAATAAAACATTTATTTCCAGATGTTTTCTCGGATGAACTGGGCTGTTGCACGAAAACAACGGCAAAAATTGCAGTAAAACAAAGTGCAACACCTGAATTTAAGCCAAAATGGAATATGCCATTCACGGCAATAGACCAGATAAACAAAGAACTTGAAACACTTGAAAGCCTAGGAATAATCGAGAAAACGGACCACTCAGACTTGGCAGCACCTACGGTCTACATAAAAAAGAAAAATAACAAGTTAAGAATTTGTGCAGGGATTTCAACAGGTTTCAATGATTGCATAATCTCACATAACTACCCATTACTGAGCCCGGAAGAAGTGTTTTGCAAAACTGAATGGAGGGAAATTCTTCTCAAAATTAGAAATCTCGGAGGCTTATCTACAAATCCGAATAGAAGAAGAATGCTCACACTTACTAACTATCAATGCACACCGTGGCTTATTTAAATTTAAGCGGCTTCCCTTCCTTGTAAAAGTGTCTCCTTCCATATTTCAGGAAATAATGAATACAATGCTAGACGACTATGATTTCACTATCGCCTATTTAGACAATCTTTATATATAAAAGTGAAGTTGTGTGTCTGTCTCCTACGATTTAGATTCCTAACTACTCCAATATTTTGCAGTGCAGTTTAACCAAAAGCGGATATCTTATAGTCGTGATTCATATCGAGCCCTTCTGGGTATTAGCGCGCGTCTACAATGAGTCTACGATTAAAAAAAGAATTACCATCATTTTTTCCCATTTTCAATGCATTTTTTCGCTATTATATAAGGGAAGCAACTCTCTAAAAATGCTTATATAGTTATTTTCCTTACAAACACGAGCAACGCCGGGCGATACTGCTAGTATTCTAATAAAAAGCGAATCACATGAACAACATGTAGAACACGTTAAAAATGTATTCGAGAAGATCAGCGAATACTGTTTCAAGTTAACGGAAGAAAAATACGAGTTCTTTATGAAAAAAATCAAATACTTGGACCAGATAATAGTTAAAAACGGACGGAAACCAGATCCATTCAGAACAACCTCGATAAAAAAAATATGCCGGAATCATGTGGTTAAGGAAGCAAGCTTCCTACCACACAGCCACGCCATCCATTTACGACATTATTAGTTTCACCAAATCGTTATTATACACGCAGTAGAGAGACCAATACAGTTCTTAGTTGTTAGAATAGCAAGTATTGATAATTGCTAGCCTTCATCCAAGAATCATCAATGACTACTTTGTAATAAACTGCAATGGATTGAATTTGACATTTGAAGTTCCTATTGTGATTTCCCCATCTATCACAAATTGGTTTTATAATTAATAAACCAACTTTAATCAAATCCAAGGTCTGGATTCAGTGTCGTAACCCACAGTGGTGGCAGATGGGGTGGGTTGTGGGAACTACTATGTGTCTAACTAGTTAGTGACACGGCTCTTTATCTGAACTAAGGGACGACTTGAGCCAAGTACTGGAAGGTAACGTATCCCTCATTAACTAAAATTAGAGAGCACTCGTACTTAACTAAAATTAGATAGAAATTCCACCGCCGACGACGACGTCGATGACTACTATGATGACGATAACGACGACAATGACGATGATTATGATGACCCAATAGTGAACTGTCTCAATACACAACAGTGCTAGCGAAAATTAAGTGATTTGCACATAAACACAACGCAGTACAAGTAATGAAATACGTTCTGTTAAAAGGAAAAAAGCCAATTTTCTCAGAGACATTGATTTGTATCTACACATTTTACTTATTAGTTATATGGATTGATGAGATGCGGTCCGTGTTGAATTTTTTTAGCCACTAGTCCCGCATGGATGGATGGAAGCACTCCGTCGGTTACGACGACGAGGGTTCCGGTTGATCCGATCAACGGAACAGCCTGCTCGTGAAATTAACGTGTAAGTGGCTGAGCACTCCACAGACACGTGCACCCTTAACGTAGTTCTCGGGGATATTCAGCGTGACACAGAGAGTGACAAGGCCGGCCCTTTGAAATACAGGTACAACAGAAACAGGAAGTAAGAGTGAGGGGAAGTTGTGGTGAAAGAGTACAGCAGGGGTCACCACCATCCCTGCGGGAGCATCGTGGAGCTTTAGGTGTTTTCGCTCAATAAACACTCACAACGCTCGGTCTGGGAATCGAAACCGCGATCCTACGACCGCGAGTCCGCTGCCCTAACCACTGGGCCATTGCGCCTCCACTAGTCCCGCATATTGTGGCGTATATCCTCGTACACATAAAATCTGTTAACTGCAGGACACTGAGGGGGAGAATATATCAGGAAATATCCCGTGTACTACATACAAATACTCTGTAGTCTCACGTATGTAATATTGTGTATTGAAGCAGTACGATTAACTGGGATTATCCATATTATTTGCAGCCAAAATTTCCCCCTTGAAATGTTTAAAATTCTATAAACAATAACAAAATGAGATGCTCCATAAATTATTGAAAGTTTTATTTTCCCACGAGTAAGTGTCTTGTGCTTAGGGTCCGGGCCGACCGAAGCCTTGTGAGTGGATTTGGTAGATTTAACTGAAAGAAGCCCGTCTCGTGTGTGCGTGTGTGTGTGTGTGTGTGTGTGTGTGTGTGTGTGTGTGGTGTGTGTGTGTGTGTGCGTGTTTGTCCTCTACCATGACTTGGTAACCGTAGTTGGTTTGTATACGTTCCTGTAATTTAGCTCTTCAGTACTGAAGCCGATCTGTTCGAATACCCACTTCAAGGTAATGCTCTAGCATGATCGTAGTCCAATGACTAAAATAAGTAAAAGATAAGAAATTCGATTAATTGAAAATATTAAAGTTATCTCCCTTGCTTATAATTTTAAAATTGTAAACACATTTAGAGGGAGGTGTTTTTTTATCTACATATCGCATAAATATTTTCAGATAAACTAAATTTTTAAACTGACTGACCCGACCTATTTGTACCTGATACTGTTCTGGATATAGAAAGAACGAAGTACTAGCTGCCGGAGGAGATTGTAGTGAATATGTACTCATTGAGTACTCCAATACACCGACTGTTTTCTTCTTAAGCCTTGGAACTCATGGTGACCGAAGTCACAACATTCCGGTCCGTTGCAAGGGTTGAAGACCAGCGATTTTGAGGAGAAGACTAGTCGATCACATAGACCCAATACTTGACCGAGTACTTTATTTCATCGACCTCGAAGAGATAAAAGGAAAAAGTTGGCCTTAGCAGGATCTGAACACAGAACGTAAAAGTCCAGAGGACATGTCATCATGCATTTTGGCCAACATGCTAACAATGATTCTGCCAGCTTGCCACCTATAATCAATACTGAAATATTTGACAGATACTGCTACGATGTCACTTTTTCAGTAAATTTTATTGTAGACAGCACTTGATAATGTTTTAACTGCTTTGTCTTCAAGTCACTTCTGATTTATCAGACCAATGATCAAAAGCGTTCTAGCCGTGACCGTTGACCCTTTTTTTTTTTAGTTTATTTCTTACTTTGTTTATAGGCATGGTATATCTAGGACAACATAGTTTCATGTATCGTTCCTTATTTCGTCGTCGTCGTCGTGGCACTCTGTCGGTTACGACGATGAAGGTTCCAGTTGATCCGATCAACGGAACAGCTTCCCAATGAAATTAACGTGCAAGTGGCTGAGTACTCCACAAGCTCGTGTACCCTTAACGTAGACACAGAGTATGACGAGGTTGGCCCTTTGAAATACAGGTACAATAGAAACAGGAGTGAAAGAGTAGAGCAGGGTTCGCCACCACCCACCCTGCTGGAGCCTCATGGAGCTTTAGGTATTTTCGCTCAATAAACACTCACAACGCTCGGTCTGGAAATCGAAATCACGATCCTACAACTGCGTGTCTGCTGCCCTAACCATCACGCCTCCACGTTCCTTACTTACCAAGGCAGTGTATTATATATTATAAGGCAGACATTTGAAAATGAAAGTTGGTACCTATGACACCTTCTACAGGTTCGCTGAGACTGGTGGGGTGAGATAAGGAACATCTGACGGTTCCTCAGTGGATCACTGAATGTCTGTAAGATATCTGCGGCGGAGGTTGCGGCGGTTGCGATGGCAACAGTGGAAACGACGGTGGTGACAGTGGTGGAGGCGTCGCTGGTAGAAGCAGCGGCAGTGGTGGTAACGGTAGCAACGGTGGTGGTGGTGGTGGCAGTGGTGGCGGTAATAGGGATGGCACCAGCGAAGGTGGCGGCGGCAACTGCGGCAACGGCGACTGTAAGAGCGGCAATAGCCGCGACAACGGTGACGGTGCAGCTGCGGTTGCAGTTGTTGTTGTTGCTGTTGAGCGAAGCGGTCTTCGTCCCAGAGTGGGAGAAGTCCGAAACGTGGGACCTTCGCTATTCGTAAGACCCGCAGAAGAGAAAGCAGGCCAACCCCCCGACACCGAGAGCATCGACGGATGGATGATGAATACGCATCCAGGCTCAGTGGTTGCGTAGGAAGTCGGGGGACAAGAAACAGGAAGAAAGAGTGAGAGAAAGTTGGGGGCGAAAGAGTAACAACAGGGGTCGCCACCACCCCTTGCCGGAGCCTCGTGGAGCTTTAGGTGTTTTCGCTCAATAAACACACACACACAACGCCCGGTCTGGGAATCGAAACCGCGAGTCCGCTGCCCTAACCACTGGGCCATTTGCAGTTGCAGCTGTGACGACAGCGGCGGCGGCGCGGCGGCTTTGGGCTCTGATGGGGGGGGGGACGGCGGCGGCGTCTCCGGCAGCATCGACGGCTTCTCTAGAGATGTTCAGCAGATTTATATTTTCTTCTATCTTCTACAGTCCATTTGACATAATGAGTATAAGCAAGTCTGTATGTGAAGATTTCCAGTTCAATAACAAGAACGGCAGGCACCACCACCACCACCACCACCACCACAACCACCACCACCAGCGCTTCTCTACATCGCCGTCGTCGTCATCATTGTCATCGTCGTTGCCTTTGCTGCTATAGATATATCGCCGTTGTTGCTGTTGACGTCGATGTTGTTCGTATAATAAGATCTTCCATAGGAGCCTTTCCATATTAACTTTCTGTTCGATCTGTACGACCTCCTTTTATATAACAACATCAAAGGCAAATTCAATTAATTCATCCAATAGCCTCTAACCTCACTTACGTTCTACTTTTCCATATTCGCTTTATTGAATCTGTTTCAGACAGGGAAAACTTTCAACAAAATTCTCGTCTTATTTCTATTCCGTTCTATTTTATTTACTCCGTCCCCAATCTCTCTGAGCCCTTACTTGGTTGGTCTTGTTTCGTTATTCAAAATAAAATAAAATAAAATGAAATAAAATAAAATGAAATAAAATAAAAAAAAAAAAGCAAAACTGGGGGGCTATGAAATGAGTGTCAGCAACAGGTTAAGAAGTAAAGATGCTTTGCAAACATGTTTTTATGCCCTCGCTATTCTCCTTTTACTTGTTACAAAGAAACTTGGCACGTTTCTGTTGTCCGTAATACAATAATAAACAGGAGAGCAGACGGAGCTTTTTGTTGCTGGTGGTGATGGTGGTAGCAGTGGTGGTGGTGGTATTGTTGCTCTTCGTGCTGATGGTGGTGAAGTTGAATAGGATGTGTTAATGGTGTGTCGGTACTGGGGATGGTGGTGGTGGTGGTAGTGGTGGTGGTGGTGGTGATTGTAATGGTACTGACGGCGGCAGGTTATAGCATTAATAGTGAGGGTGGTCGTAGTAGTTGGTAGTGGTAGTCGGTAGTGGTAGTTGTGGATGATAAAGGGTAGTTATAGGTGTGTTTGTTGTTATTTCAACACTAGGCAATAGCTTAATTCAAACGTAGTTAAAACCTCCCTAACCCAACCCCACCCACACCACACCACACACACATATGTATAGAGAGAGAGAGGGACGGAGAGAAAGAGAGAGAGAAGAATATTATGAGAGGTTTAGTGCACTTGTGATCTAAACGAATAGGTTTACATACATATATTTGAGACTTAGGGTACAGGGTATCACCTACATTGCTAAAAATTAAAAAAACCAAAAACCTTAGAATCGCAAGAAAGTACATTCAACTTTTTAACTCTTATTTCAAGCAGTGTAGGTGCTACTCTGCACCTTCATTCACAATTAGTGACACTTCAATTTTCCCTTTTTGGTTTATAATGCATATAGCCGCCTTTGTTATTATATATATAATATATATATATATATATATATATATATATATATATATATATATATATATATATATATATATATATATATACATGCCATGATAGATCACTACCCACTGTACATTCTTTATTTTCTCGGATCTTTTCGGTTTGACCGGCAGTTTTTTTTTTAATAATTTCCACGTAACTAAATACTTTTAAACTACGTATACTGGTAGAATGTGTTTATAAAACATCTTTTTCTCTTGGCTTTATTGACAAAATTCTATAGTTTGGAAAATATTTGTTGTTTTTTTTTCTTCAATTTCTGCAATTTCAACCAATCAATGACGTCTATTAAGGTGAAAACATTCTGTGCCGTATGAATATTCCCTCGTTTAAGAAACAGATTGGGTTTATTTACATTTCTGAAGAAAAAAAATATACCCTTCCCTCCAACCCTAACCTTAACCCTAACTAACCCTAACTCTAACCCTAAAAGAGATTGAAATGCAATAGATCGATACTAGGGTCATAATTATGGGTGTCAATTTCATATGACACCGCTAGAAAAAACTGCCGTTCAAACCGAAAAGATCCGTGCACAGAGTACCAAGGCAGTCAAAAGGACAAAGACATGTAGACAAAATTAACACAGTACCAAGACAGAGAGACACCTGCTGATACAGAGAACAGGAAATCAACCACCCTGAAATACAGTGAAGAGGGTACCTACCAAACGAAGGAAAAAAATGTTACATGAAAGATAAGGAGTGTGTATGAGAGGGAAATGGAGGGAGATGGGTGCAACTTAGATACCAGGGGAGATAATGAAAGAGAGTAAGAGGGGAGAGAGAGTATGTGAGAAGGAGAGAGAGAAAGAAGGATTAGTAAAAGACTTTAACGCAGATACTTAGAGAGAGAGAGAGGGAGAGTGTATGTGTGTGTATGTGTGTGTGTGTCAGAAAGACAGACAAACCGATAAGGAAAGATGTAGAGAATGAGACATAAGTGATACAAAGAAAAGGAAAGAGAGAACTAAGACAGAGAGAGAGAGAGATGATAAAGAGAACCAAAAGAGAGAGAGAGAGAGACCTAGAAGAGAGAAATCTAAGAGAGACATAAGAGATACTTAAGGGGGAGAGTAGACAGAGAGAGAGACCTTAGAAAATTACTAAGAGAGGGAAAGATTTAAGAGAAAGAGAGACGTAAGAGAGAGAGAAAGAGGGAAAAAGAGAGAAAGGAAGAAAGGTAGAAAGAAAAAAGAAGAGAAGAAAGGAAGGAAGAAAGGAAGAAAGAGGGGGTAATGTTGAGACAGTAACATTGACAGACAGTTTTAGCTAAATGCAGTCTACTTATGTCATTAAATGACGTCATAGTACATCTGTGTGGATGTCTGATTTTGCGAGTATGTCTGGCTGTTTAAGAGTGTGTGTGTATGTGTGTGTATAGATAGATAGATAGATAGATAGATAGATAGATAGATAGATAGATAGATAGATAGATAGATAGATAGATAGACAGAGAGAGACAGAGAGACACAGAGAGAGAGATATAGAGAGAGATAAATAGATAAATAGATAGATAGACAGATAGATAGATAGATAGATAGATAGATAGATAGATAGATAGATAGATAGATAGATAGATAGATAGACAGAGAGAGACAGAGAGACACAGAGAGAGAGATATAGAGAGAGATAAATAGATAAATAGATAGATAGACAGATAGATAGATAGATAGATAGATAGATAGATAGACAGAGAGAGACAGAGAGACACAGAGAGAGAGATATAGAGAGAGATAAATAGATAAATAGATAGATAGATAGATAGATAGATAGATAGATAGATAGATAGATAGATAGATAGATAGATAGATATATAGACAGAGAGAGACAAAGAGACAGAGAGAGAGAGAGATATAGAGAGAGATAAATAGATAGATAGAGAGAGAGAGAGAGAGATGTGTGTGAGTATGTGTATAGTGTGTATGTTTATATGTTTATATACATAAGTATGCTTATATACATATATGTATGTGTGCACGTTTGTATGTATATATAATATATAATATATTATATATATGCGTGTATTCATATATATATTTGTGTCTATAAAATTATGTGTATTTATGTATAAATGATGTATGTATATATTTATCTGTGTGT
Source organism: Octopus sinensis (assembly GCF_006345805.1). NCBI lineage: Eukaryota > Metazoa > Mollusca > Cephalopoda > Octopoda > Octopodidae > Octopus > Octopus sinensis. The sequence continues at coordinate 92,603,307 of NC_043002.1, forward strand.
GTATATATATGCGCGTATGTGTTAGTGTGTGTGTGTCTGTGTCTGTGTACATGTATGTATATATGTAAGTGTATCTGAGTGTGTATGCTTGTGCTTTTCTCTATATCCGACTGAATGTATATTCTTACGATTGTATGTTTCTCTATACGTACGAGCGACAGTGTGTGCGTGTGTGTGTGTGCGTGTGTGTCTGTGTGTGTGTGTGTCTGTGTGTCTGTGTCTGTGTGCGTGTGTGTCTGTCTGTCCCTCTCTCTTTCTGTGTGTGTATGTGTGTGTGTGTGTGAGTTGCAGTACTGTCTGGCTTTACAAGTATGCCCATGTGCGTATACGTGTGCATGAAGGCTTGTGCGCGTTTGTGAACCGTGTGCTTGTATGTAAAAGTGTGTCATCTATGTCAGTCTCTGTGTGTGTGTGTGTGTGTGTGTGTGTGTGCGTGTGTGTGTGAGCGTATGCCTGTCAGCCTTTCAGTTTGTCTGTCTGTCTGTCTCTCTCTCTCTCTCTCTCTCTCTCTCTCTCTCTCCCTCTCTCTCTCTCTGTACAAGTACCTTGCTCATTGTAGCAACAGGTGTTTGCCTGTCTGCCTGTGTTTTTACCCTGCTCGCCGTATCTACAGATGTCAGTTTCAAATATGTGTGTTTGCGTGTATGTGTGTGTTGTGTGTGTGTGTGTGTGTGTGTGTGTGTGTGTGTGTTTGCCTGTGTGCATGAGTGCGTGCGTGCGTGCGTGCTTCTATATGATGTATGTTTCCGTTTATCTGTACGTATAAGTCTATTCTTCCGTTAAGTGTAAAGAGCTTTCTGATGTTTCTCTGTATATAAATATAAATATATATACACATATATATATATATGTTGTGGGCCATGTTTTGTCTCCTTCTCTCTCTCTTTCTCACTTATTCTTTAACTCCTTTCTTTCCCTCTCCCTCTCCCTCTCTCTCTCTCTCCCTCTTTCTTTCACTCTTTATTTTTCTTTTGTGTCGACTTCTGTCTGTGAGTTTAATGTTGACTGTTTTCCTGTATCTATGCCTCTATGGATATGAACGTGTCTGTTTAGAAGTTATGTTACGCGCATTGTGTATGCGGATCTGTCTTTATATTGTATATATATATATATATATATATAAATATATATATATTATATATATATAATATATCTATAATAACCCGCGAAAGAAATATAATATTTCTTTCGCGGGTTATTAGCTGCAATTAGCATATTTGCATATACGTGTAACTACGTTTACATGCATTTTTCCGCATATCTATGCCTGTATCTGTACACGTGAGTGTCTGGGTGTTTCTCCGTGTGCATGTGTGTGTGTGTGTAACTGAAATATACTTTCAATTTTCATCTAATTCATAAAGAACATTTCATTTTTGGATTTGGTTTGCAAGATTCTTTATACGAGTTCGTGTGTTGAAGCATATTCTGTTCTGCCTGGGGAGTAGTCATTCTCTTTTAGTGCCTTATTATTTAACACACTCTCCACTTATTTCTTATTTTTTGTTTTCTAAAATTTTCGTTGCGTCTTGCAACCTAGTCAAGACTATTGAAGAGGTTGCAAGACGCAACGAAAATTTTGGAAAATCTTTATATATAAAAGTGAGGTTGTGTGCTGTCTGTCTCCTACGATTTAGATTCCTAACTACTCCCACATTTTGCGGTGCAGTTTAACCAAAACCGGGTATCTTATAGTCGTGATTCATATCGAGCCCTTCTGGGTATTAGCGCGCGTCTACGATGAGTCTACGATTTTAAAAAAAATTACCATTAATTTTTCCCATTTTTAATGCATTTTTGGCATATATAAGGGAAGTAATTCTCTAAAAATTTATTATTAAATCTCAGAACGTAAAAAGCTACAGTAACACACCCCCCATTTGTGGTTAGCCATATTGAGATGGCTATTATACTTTACATCTCTAAAAATGCTTATATAGTTATTTCCCTTACAAACCCGAGCAACGCCGGGCGATACTGCTAGTAAAAAATAAGAAATAAGTGGAAATCTTACCGGTGAGTGTGTTAAATAATAAGGCACTAAAAGAGAATGACTCTCCCCAGACACAACATCATAAAGAACAGTCTTCCTTGATATTTATGGTAGAAATGATAAAGTTTTTGAACCACCAAATTTTGGGAAAGATCCGTTCGCACAGGCAGATTGCTATTGTAGTTATCCAATCTGGAGTTGCCATATCTTTCAGGGTGCAAGTCTGCGCACTGTTTTTAAATTGCCCTTCAACATTACGTACAATAACAGTTCTTCTTGTAATATTGATTTCAAAGTTTGGTACAAAGCCACTAATTTCCGGGAAGGGTGTGAGGCGCTTACATCGTTCCCGGTGCTCAACTGGCACTTATTTTATCGACTCCGGAAGGATGGAATACAAAGTCGAGCTCAGCGGAATTCGAACTCGGAATGTGAAGATGAACGAAATGTCACTAAACATTTCGCGCCGGGTCTAATGAATCTGCCAACTTGCCACATAAGGTTTTTGGCGGGGTTTTTGCAATATTAACAAAGGATCTTTGCAGATACAGGTTCTGAAGCACACAGAGCTACAAGTAAGAAATACGTGCACAATGTGGCTCTCGATCGTAATTTATAATATTTCAAATGTAACGCAAACATCATGGATGGAGTCAGTCTTGATATAGGTTGTTTGAACAAAACTCTCCCTCATACCTACAAAGAAAAACTCTTTGTTTAGAGACAGGAGCACTCGTTTAAGGTGCTGCAAAATTTGGATGGACTAAAACTCTGTAACTGTTTAAGAAGCCATTATTATGAATGGTTTCGCGAAGGGAAACGTAGCTACAGTGAACCTCAAAGTACCGCCCCACAAAGTGTAGTTAGAGGTGAGAAAGAGTGGCGGGCAACCATTTAAAAGTCGAATCTCATCACAGTTGGCTAAAAATATACAATTAGGTGTTCAAATTCCTGCTCGTTGAGTACACGGCTAATGAGATAATGTCTAATAATTAATAAATAATTAATAATTATCTTTCTATTTTCTTATCTTCTCATATATATATATATATATATATATATAATATATATATATATATGAATAAATATGGAGCTTAACGCAGGTTAATCAAATATTTTTACTTTCGACACCATTTCGAAAATTCCACTGATACTATTCAAAAGATAAATGGTATAAACAATGCAATCTTCTCCCCAGGAAAGTGAAAAAAACGAAACTCGTCAATAAGACATTTTAGCAAAAAATTGTTAACAAGGTAAAAATACACTCATCTATTTATATATATTATATATATAATATATATATATATATATATATACATATAAAATAATATTAATTTATCTCCTTCAATTTTTAAATATTTAAATAAATACGTTCCCTAGTTGTAAGCACTACCGCAGTGAATTATTCACTGCAGCCCCTTCGCTTCAAGAGTCTCTCAGCGCGCCAGAACCAAGACATTTGAAATTTTATTCCCGATGTAATCAGTAAGACTAAGCACGTGTCTGTCTTGACACAGAGAGCTGGGGTTAGTCTTGCGGTTTGCATCTCGAGGACCGAATGTACTGAAGAAGTCACGGACACTTGAATTATGCAAGTAATTCTTTTGTTAAGACCGAAACCGAGGTATGCATTTAAGTCTGTTATTTATTTAATTTTTCATATGTCCTGCCCGCCAAAGTTGGTTCTGGTGTTCGCTGATTTCTTCCTCTAGAGAATTTCCCTTGTAGTTTGATCGTTGATGATCTTCTTCTAGCATTCTGGCCGGCTACCTAGCAGGCCAGCCCTGCCAATATACATATAATTGAATTTTCTCTGACTCTCAGATTTTTTGAATGCTGGACTACTGGTTTTAAATTGATATTAAAATTAATATTAATTTATCTCCTTCAATTTTTAAATATTTAATAAATACGTTCCCTAGTTGTAAGCACTACCCGCAGTGAATTATTCACTGCAGCCCTTTCGCTTCAAGAGTCTCTCAGCGCGCCAGAACCAAGACATTTGAAATTTTATTCCCGATGTAATCAGTAAGACTAAGCACGTGTCTGTCTTGACACAGAGAGCTGGGGTTAGTCTTTCGGTTTGCATCTCGAGGACCGAATGTACTGAAGAAGTCACGGACACTTGAATTATGCAAGTAATTCTTTTGTTAAGACCGAAACCGAGGTATGCATTTAAGTCTGTTATTTATTTAATTTTTCATATGTCCTGCCCGCCAAAGTTGGTTCTGGTGTTCGCTGATTTCTTCCTTCCTCTAGAGAATTTCCTTGTAGTTTATCGTTGATGATCTTCTTCTAGCATTCTGGCCGGCTACCTAGCAGGCCAGCCCTGCCAATATACACATATATTTGAATTTTCTCTGACTCCTCAGATTTTTTGAATGCTGGACTACTGGTTTTAAATTGATATTAAAATTAATATTAATTTATCTCCTTCAATTTTTAAATATTTAAATAAATACGTTCCCTAGTTGTAAGCACTACCGCAGTGAATTATTCACTGCAGCCCCTTCGCTTCAAGAGTCTCTCAGCGCGCCAGAACCAAGACATTTGAAATTTTATTCCCGATGTAATCAGAAGACTAAGCACGTGTCTGTCTTGACACAGAGAGCTGGGGTTAGTCTTGCGGTTTGCATCTCGAGGACCGAATGTACTGAAGAAGTCACGGACACTTGAATTATGCAAGTATTCTTTTGTTAAGACCGAAACCGAGGTATGCATTTAAGTCTGTTATTTATTTAATTTTTCATATGTCCTGGCCCGCCAAAGTTGGTTCTGGTGTTCGCTGATTTCTTCCTCTAGAGAATTTCC